>NW_007378600.1:51771-61771 GCF_000475195.1 Diaphorina citri | reverse complement strand
CAATTTCACAGTAGGATGAGAGATGAGAATCACAAGAATTTTTCAAGAGGTATGACAGAGGGAACTGTAACTGCTAATGTCTTATCATCCTGAAAGCGATGGGAGAAGGAAGATGGGATAAGAGAAAGCCAGCTGTTCTGAGAATGAACTCCCATTATCTGTTTGGGATAAAGCTCGCCCCGGGCGGGAATCGAACCAGTTTAGTTCCATTCAACGCTGCGGTGTTTAGGAAACCAATTTCAATTTCACAGTAGGATGAGAGATGAGAATCACAAGAATTTTTCAGGAGGTATGATAGTGATAGAGGGAACTGTAACTGCTAATGTCTTATCGTCCTGAAAGCGATGGGAGAAGGAAGACAGGATACGAGAAAGCCAGCTGTTATGAGAACGAACCCCCATCATCTGTTTGGGATAAAGCTCGCCCCGGGCGGGAATCGAACTCGCGCTCCGGCCTTACAAGGCAGACGCCCTGCCAACCAAGCTAACTACGCTGGCTGTGAAATGCTTTAAAATTGTGTCTATTTCTACAAATATCTATAGGTGTAGTAGATTATAGTACCTACGTAAATTGTCAAAGAACAAACGTAGAAAAAAATAGCTCGCCTTAGGTTTCAAGGTGGACAAACACAGTGAAACCAAAAATATTTCAAATATTCCTTGCAGACGCCCTGCCAACCAAGCTAACTACGCTGGCTGTGAAATGCTTTAAAATTGTGTCTATTTCTACAAATATCTATAGGTGTAGTACCTGCGTAGTACCTACGTAAATTGTCAAAGAACAAACGTAGAAAAAAATTAGCTCGCCTTAGGTTTCAAGGTGGACAAACACAGTGAAACCAAAAATATTTCAAATATTCCTCACTTTATGAATGAAAACAACATTCGCTAATTCCCATAGCAAACAAGGAATTCGTACGTCAGTGTGAGGCCAAATTATGTCAACACATAATATCTGCCGTGCTATCAGTATTTACGTACATTCCTACGGTTGATAGTACTGAAAACGGCTACTTTCCCTGTCGCGTATAATATCTCTAGTAGCGCGGTCAAACTTTCTTGACTTGGCGGGGCGGAGCGCTACCGCGCTCCTTAATTACTCAATGGTCAATTCCCCATTGGTTGCCGAGATAGTACCAGTCACGTACAGGGGTGGATTTGAAATTGGAAATATATGATGGAAATGTCAATACAGTGCCTACGCCTTTTTAGTCCGTCCTTCCTTTATTATTACTAATAATAAAAGGTATAGGGGATAGGGGACCGACTATTGTATTCGCTTCGGTGTCGTCTGTCTGTCGGTTGGTCTGTCTGTCCCCATAGAAGGACTTATCCAAACCTAGTCGACCTATATATCAAATTAAAGGTCTTTTTACCAGGAACACGAAAATGGTGGTGCAAATTTTGTCCAGAAAACCATAAAGCAAAAAATACAAAAAAACTGGTTTTTGGGGGATTTTTTTCACATTTTCTCACACAAATGAGCTCTGATCTCGAAATTTGTCGCGACGACCTATGAACTCGAGCCAGCCAAGTTAGCTTGGTTGGTAGCGCGTCTGCCTTGTAAGCGCTAGGCTGCGGGTTCGATTCCCGCCCGGGGCAAACGTTGTCCTAAACAGATAAGATTCGTTCTGTGAACGGCTGGATTTCTCTTATCCTGTCTTCCTTCTCTGTTCGCTTTCGGGAAGATAAGACCCTAGCAATTACCCCTAATATGCTCTAAAAAGTTTGACCTGTTTGTACACCCCTGATACGCGACACGAAATGTGTGTGAGGCTTTCTATACCTTCCTTCCCCCCCTAATCCTTCCAAGGCAGTTGGCACACTGGCTGCAGAACATATTTCCTCGAATAATCTGGTCGTCTGAAAGACCTGTGTACAGACCGTCTGAGCGGAAGCTTTTCCGCCACACACTATCCGACTGACAGACCCAAGTTCGTGAGATAATCTCAGCGTGAGCGGCTGGCATAATAGCCGCCAATTTATTCAGAGAAAACTTTTTTTTACTTTCTATTACCTTTACGTATAGGGAACCTATACAAGGTAATGAGAAAGTATTGCAATCGGTCCGAATTTTTTCAAGAGGTTTGATAGGGGGAACTGTAACTGCTAAGATCTTATCGTCCCAAAATCGAAGACAGAAGGAAGACAGGATAGGAGGAAGCCAGCCGTTTCGAGAACGAACCTCATCCGTTCAGGATAAAATCCGCACCGGGCGGGAATTACACCCGCGACCTAGCGCTTACAAGGCAGACGCGCTACCAACAGTACCAACCAAGCTAACTAGACTGGCAATAACATGTTTAGAATTGGGACTCGTATGCGAGTGACCTTAGCATGGCGTCATTTCCTGACACCTTGACAATCCAAGCATGCAAGCCACAGCTCGGAGCTCAGCTATCAAAAGCTAAGCAGCTAAGCCGTGCCTGATGGGGAGGGCTAGGTGCACTTGACAGGCTTCCATGCCTGTGCGGTTATCCGTGACCCCGGGACAGACAGACAGGGTGGTCAGGTTCGATTTCCTCCCAAGTCGATAAAATTTGACACTCGTTTTTTTCGATTTTCGCTTTGGAATATTAACATTTCGTAGATTCGTAGTAGCTTAACCCATCCTTTAGGGCTGTGTGCTTCTACACCTAAGCCTCGGAGTGGGCTTTTTGTGTTTGGAGTTAAGCTGATTTCCCCAGATATTAACATTTGCTCTCGCCCTTACTGAAAATGAAATTATCTTGCCTATGTTTCTGGAACTCTTGAGTTTCCCTGACCTATCTCACCCTATTCCTTCTGTGGCGTAGGGGTCAAAGCGCGTGGTAAGGCTGAAAACAGAGTGGGGTGGAGCGCATAGTGCATCGAGTAGGTAGAGGGAAGTGACGACTTCAAACCGCATAGAACTGAGAGCAATAAGCTCTAAGGTCTTTGCTCTATGCTCTTTGCTCTCAGCTTCACTGAGTTTTTTGCCAAAGGAGGACGCGGGTTTGTTCCTATCAATACTATTATGCAAGTTGGCTCCTAAGAGTCCCAAGTTTGAAATCCGCTTTGTAGAACATCACGATGAACCACCCAGTATATTAGGTATTTCCTAATAAAAGTTTTATTGATTTTTTTCCCATTCAGAAAGCGTACACTATCACTATAAAGGAAGGTAGATATTAGGTTACTTTTAGGTATGAATATTAAGCCCAATCAGGTAATACCTAAACCTAGCTCTTATATACTTTTTCGTACGACCAAGATGTTTTCACAAGCGCGAAGCGTCCAAATTGCTTCGTTAGTCATAAATGACCACTTATGTAAAATACCCAATTGTGTGACTATTTCTATGAACATAACTTAGGTTCCAGCATCTTTGGCTTGACATGTTTACTAACAATAAAATTAACAAACTCAAATTCTGAATCCTCAAAATCACACGGAAGCAAATTGATTAGGTAAATTCTTCTTTCCATGGATCCACGGCTTTGGTAAATTGAATTCGACACGCCCCGCCATTTTGAATCAAAAAAAGAAATAACTGTCGTGATGAATTTGAAAATACAAAATTAATAAATTGAGAAAAAATAGATAAGATTGAGCTTAACAACTTTAAGTTTAGTTCCATTCAACGCTGCGGTGTTTAGGAAACCAATTTCAATTTCACAGTAGGATGAGAGATGAAAATCACAAGAATTTTTCAGGAGGTATGATAGTGATAGGGGGAACTGTAACTGCTAATGTCTTATCGTCCTGAAAGCGATGGGAGAAGGAAGATGGGATAAGAGAAAGCCAGCTGTTCTGAAAATGAACCCCCATCATCTGTTTGGGATAAAGCTCGCCCCGGGCGGGAATCGAACCCGCGCTGCGGCCTTACAAGGCAGACGCCCTGCCAACCAAGCTAACTACGCTGGCTGCGAAATGCTTTAAAATTGTGTCTATTTCTACAAATATCTATAGGTGTAGTAGGTACCTGCGTAGTACCTACGTAAATTGTCAAAGAATAAACGTAGAAAAAAATAGCTCGCCTTAGGTTTCAAGGTGGACAAACACAGTCAAACCAAAAATATTTCAAATATTCCTCACTTTATGAATGAAAACAACATTCGCTAATTCCCATAGCAAACAAAGAATTCGTACGTCAGTGTGAGGCCAAATTATGTCAACACATATAATATCTGCCGTGCTATCAGTATTTACGTACATTCCTACGGTTGATAGTATGAATTACTCAATGGTCAATTCCCCATTGGTTGCCGAGATAGTTAGTACCTACGTCAGTGTGAGGCCAAATTATGTCAACACATAATATCTGCCGTGCTATCAGTATTTACGTACATTCCTACGGTTGATAGTATGAATTACTCAATGGTCAATTCTCCATTGGTTGCCGAGATAGTACCAGTCACGTACAGGGGTGGATTTGAAATTGGAAATATATGATGGAAATGTCAATACTGTGCCTACGCCTTTTTGTTGTTTTTTTTGTTTTTTTTTTTAAGAGGTTTGACAGGGGGAACTGTAACTGCTATAGTCTTATCGTGGTACGTACCCAGCCCGTCAGTATAACGCATACATAGACGCATAGGCGTATACAGGGTGTCCCTCCTATAGGACAAGCAAAGAACTTGATGCCAAGGGAATACGGGCTTTTGAACTTTAAGGCTAAGGCATTTTCCTAATTCCGATGTACTCTTCAAAGTAGTGCTCTAAAATTTCAGGTAGGGGTGTTACTATATCCGTTTCTGATTCAACTCGGTGGATAAGAAATGCCGAGCGTGGCTTGTACTTGAACGGGTGACTCTCTTCCTCTAGAGCTTATTTCTCAGAAAAAGTCTCGAAAAATTATATCAAGTTTAAGTAGGTATTGAAAAAAAAAGAAAAAAAAAATAGGTACATATTCTAAAGTTTTGAAAACAAGTTTGAATTTTTACAACCATCAATATTTTTGGTACACCCTGTATAAAATTTTAATAATTATAAACGTGTGTGATATGTGAGAACTTTCAAGCCTAATGTCGTGACGTTCTCAGATAAACATTAACACACCGAGTGGGTCTAAACAATGCCTTCTTTAGGAGATGTACGTACCCAGCCCGTCAGTATAACGCATACATAGACGCATAGGCGTATACAGGGTGTCCCTCCTATAGGACAAGCAAAGAACTTAATGCCAAAGGTATACTTTAAGGCTTTTGAACTTTAAGGCTAAAGCATGTTCCTAATTCCGATGTACTCTTCAAAGTTGTGCTCTAAAATTTCAGGTAGGGGTGTTACTATATCCGTTTCTGATTCAACTCGGTGGATAAGAAACGCCGAGCGTGGCTTGTACTTGAACGGGTGACTCTCTTCCTCTAGAGCTTATTTCTCAGAAAAACTCTCGAAAAATTATATCAAGTTTAAGTATTGAAAAAAAAGAAGAAAAAAAATAGGTATTCTAAAGTTTTCGAAAACAAGTTTGAATTTTTACAACCATCAATATTTTTGGTACACCCTGTATAAAATTTTAATAATTATAAACGTGTGTGATATGTGAGAACTTTCAAGCCTAATGTCGTGACGTTCTCAAGATAAACATTAACACACCGAGTGAGTCTAAACAATGCCTTCTTTAGGAGTTTGATTGACCACGCTTACATAAACTTTGAGCATTTCACCTGTCATAGTATGTCAGGGAGTTTGTTCAACTGACGGCTCGGCTGATAATTGAAATTCTTTCTTCGGTGCTGAGAGTTATGATCGCTTCTATCTGGGAGAGCGTAGTGTTGTAGTGGACTGAAAAAGAGACCTGGAAAGAGAGAAGAGGAGAGAAGAAAAGGAAAAAGAAGAGGAAAGACGGGGTAATGAAGGAAATAAGAGGTTAAGAGGCAGACGAAAAGAGAACAGAAGAAAGAAGGTGAGAGACGGGGAGAGATAAGAAGAGAAAAAGAAGACACGAGGAGAAATGTGGAAAGAAATAAGAAGAGGAGGAAGAAGAAAAAGAGTAGCTAGATAAATATCAAAAGGAAAACTAATATTCAAATTAGAAAGCAACACAACATGAGGAATTCATTTTGTTCATAGTATGTCAGGGAGTTTGTTCAACTGACGGCTCGGCTGATAATTGAAATTCTTTCTTCGGTGCTGAGAGTTATGATCGCTTCTAACTGGGAGAGAGTAGTGTTGTAGTGGAGGACTGAAAAAGAGACCTGGAAAGAGAGAAGAGGAGAGAAGAAAAGGAAAAAGAAGAGGAAAAACGGGGTAGTGAAGGAAATGGGCGTTTGTCGATTCCCCCGAATTTTCGATTTGTTTCTATTTCCGGTGTTCTATTCCCCCACTGACGGCTCGGCTGATAATTGAAATTCTTTCTTCGGTGCTGAGAGTTATGATCGCTTCTATCTGGGAGAGCGTAGTGTTGTAGTGGAGGACTGAAAAAGAGACCTGGAAAGAGAGAAGAGGAGAGAAGAAAAGGAAAAAGAAGAGGAAAGACGGGGTCATGAAGGAAATGAGAGGCAGACGAAAAGAGAATAGAAGAAAGAAGGTGAGAGACGGAGAGAGATAAGAAGAGAAAAAGAAGAGACGAGGAGAAATGTGAAAAAAAGAAGAAGAGGAAGAAAAAGAGTAGCTAGATAAATATCAAAAGTAAAATCAATATGCGAGTTAGAAAGCAACACAACATGAGGAAGGAGCATGGACTCTTTCTTCTGCGTTTTACAGTTCACTAAAGAACTAGTCATTGCACTAGAATTCATTTTGTGAGTGACGAACTATAAAATAAGCAGATCGACTTACCATCAAAAGACAAAGAAGATTTACAGAGACGGCAAGCTTCAGTAATCTGAAACAAAGGTAAGAATTTGTTGTTAGTGATAGTAAACAGTGATTATATTAGACATCAATTTCTATGCCCTTCGCTTGCGTCTACACGGTCGACAAGACAAAGAGATGGCGCCAAAACCGAAACCTAGAATAATGATGCTGATGAAGATAATATTAAATTTTACTATTCTCATAATTTATAATACCTAGCGAGTTGGACTGCCAACGTACGACTGGTAGTAAGGTGTGAAGATCTGAACATTATTTGGTTTAATTTATTTTATAAGAATAATTTATTTTATTTTTATCTGATTTTAATTTTTAATTATTTGGTTTGTTTGTATGGATGGTGATTGTTTCGCTAAAATTCCATTAAAATCAGACAATATAAATTTTGACATCTCTACTAATATACATTTGGAGTAGTGACATATCCATCCATCCACCAATTTGGTATTTTTGACATCTCCATATTCTCCACCAATATAAAACGGAGTTTTGGCATCTCCTCTGATTTGTTCACAAAGAATAGAGTTCAAATTGTGTTAAGCTTTTAAGGTAAGCTCTACTTTGGTATATTGCAATAAACAAATGCATTTCCATGTTCAACATCCTTCTGCATGCTGTATGTTCATGTTCTTACACCTCCAAGTTGATGTTCAAAGTTCATGTTGGATGTACCAACTGGAACAAGAAGTAGGTACCAATGAATAAGAACATTGGAACAAGTAGGTACCAATGAGAACAAGTACCATGTAAAAAGTAAGTAGATAGAACAACTGCTACATTAGACGCTTGTGGCCTGTGTCGTAGCATGTCGTAGCATAATCTAGTAATCGATCTACATCTCCTGATTACAGTGTAGGTGTTACTTTAGCCCCATCTTTCCACTAACAAAGATTTTCTCTATTATGAATCCCTAGGTCACCCAACCGAACCACTGACCCTCAAGGCATCCACCGCCACCCCAACTATTCACCCCTCAAGACACAACTCTATGGATTCCATCCTATCACTCCTCTCCCACAATTTGCCCGGTGATCCTTTCAACATCTCTTCTCCACATCTGCATAATCATGTGTGACTAATTTGATAATCATATTCAAATCAATGACGTACGCGCTTAGCACGGGGAATACATTACGGACTTTAATTTTTTCGTGTAGCCTTAGTCAGGGACGTTTATACTGACAATATTCTTGTTTTCCGTGTTCGGACGGGGACCGCGTTTTTTTTCCAGCCTCTCAATCAGCCCTAGAATGATTGCTTTGGGCTGACATTTGGATTTGACTACAAAAATTTCACTTGTGGATGCCCTTCGCACTCAACCTTTGCTTTGCGGTGATCCTTTCAACATCTCTTCTCCACATCTGCATAATCATGTGTGACTAATTTGATAATCATATTCAAATCAATGACGTACGCGCCTAGCACGGGGAATACATTACGGACTTTAATTTTTTCGTGTAGCCTTAGTCAGGGACGTTTATACTGACAATATTCTTCTTTTCCGTGTTCGGACGGGGACCGCGTTTTTTTCCAGCCTCTCAATCAGCCCTAGAATGATAGCTTTGGGCTGACATTTGGATTTGACTACAAAAAATTCACTTGTGGATGCCCTTCGCACTCAACCTTTGCTTTTAATTTAATTCAGCAAGGGAAATTTCAGGCTGGTATCTTCCCTGTTTAAAGTCCCTCAGACAAACTCCCTCTCCTCACAACATAAACAAATAAACAAAAAACAATGCTCTCTCCGGGCCCCTTTAAGGAGACCAGGCACGGGGCACATGTGACCGGGGGAGGGCCCCCCTGTGAAAGGCCCTGGACTGATTTGCATAATGCATTTCATGTTGATCCCAAAGATTGAATCCCAGGAGAGACGTATTAAGTGCTGCTCTGTGTAGTCCATTGCAAACTCTTCGTGTCCCTAAAACTGAACATTATTATTGGACAATGCAGAATAAACCAAGTCCCAAAAACCAATGGCCAAAGTAATGCCACGCTTTGAGATGAGAAGCCATGAGATGATAATTATGAGAAACTAAAATGTTAAAAGTACAAACATTATGTACTGATATAGGAACACGATGACATTTGTGAAGAAACTGAATAAACCTTATTATTTATTATTATTATTATTAATAATAATAATAATAATAATAAATAAAATAAAGCACTCACCAGGTGGGGGAGGTACCAGATTGCCCAGTATGGACGGTGGTAGAGGAATACCCAAGTCACTAGGCAAAGTCTCTTCGATTTCGGGACGATAAGACCATAGCAGTTACAGTTCCCTCTGTCAAACCTCTTAAAAAAAAAAAAAATGTTCCTGAAAAGTACAAACATTATGTACTGATATAGGAACACGATGAAATTTGTGAAGAAACTGAATAAACCTTATTATTATTATTTACCTAAGCAGAATACTTGAAAAAGTCCCAAAAACCAAGTAAGAGAAAACCGTGGTAATCTTGTCCATAATATTGTGTTTAACTAATATTTGAGAATGAGAGTTTCGGCATCTCCCCTAATTTGAGAATGAGAGAATTGTGTCATCTCCACTAATTCGAGTTACAAGATTTTTTCAATCGTTTGATTATTGGTTTATTTCGTTAGTTTAGGTCTTCTTCGTCTTCTACTTCTATTGAAGACCAAAACTTTGAATTCTTGGGAATGAGTAGGTATAGGTACTATCTACCTACTTTCTATAGCAAATTGGACTATGGGGAAATGAAAATAAAATGGTAGCTATGTCTTCACTTAGTTCTCTCAGTTCATCTCCAACTATGCTGAGACTCAAGAGGTGTCCATCTCATTACATATGCATTCCTTGCATGTCTTGGACATTTGGACAAGCTTTGTTCAGTCCCCAATATGTATTTTCCACTTACCTACGGACGGAACTAAATCGATTTATGGGCAGTGTTCGCAAAAAATGGTTCGGTTGTAAAGTTCCTGCGATTTTTTTTTCTTTTCTTGGTAATTTGTCAAGACTTTTTCTTGTCCACCTTCTAGGATTAGAATTTACACTAGTACCCAGAGATGTGCGAACCGCAAAATGCAAAATGGAAAATGCAAAATGCAAAATGTAAAATGTACATTTACATTTTACATTTCAAATTGGTTTTGAAAAAGCATTTTGCATTTTACATTTTAAATGCTTTTTTTGACCCATTTTACATTTGAGCCAAAATGCTTTTTTTAAAAATGCTTTTTTCAAAAAAATTAAAAAA
>NW_007378600.1:0-51598 GCF_000475195.1 Diaphorina citri | reverse complement strand
TGGTCAGTAAAAAAAAGTATGCAACCTTGAAGGAGCTACTTAAATTTTCTCGAAAAAAATTTCGCCTGTGGCGCTGTCATTTTATGTTCTAAAGAAATATATAGCGGGGAATAACTAGACTCGTCTTTTACACGTATTTAATTACATAAAAAACTGACACATGACAAGCTACAGGTTACATACAACTTACTGAAAAGTTTCGCCTGCGGCCCTGAAGATTACACCTTTGACAAGTCTGCTTCTCTTACTATTGTTGGACTTTTCCTTGCATGTCTTGGACATTTGGACAAGCTTTGTTCAGTCCCCAATATGTATTTTCCACTTACCTACGGACGGAACAAAATCGATTTATGGGCAGTGTTCGCAAAAATGGTTCGGTTGTAAAGTTCCTGCGATTTTTTTTTTCTTTTCTTGGTAATTTGTCAAGACTTTTTCTTGTCCACCTTCTAGGATTAGAACTTACACTAGGTTATGTACTACAATGTTTTAGTTGCACAGGGTCTACAGGTGTATTAACATCGTTTTAGCATTCAAACATTGTTCAGTTTGATGGAAATCACGTGGGTATTCCAGCTCATGTACTTAATGATATACATATTCTATTATGTAGCTTAGGTGAATCAAGTAAAATCATTCTGGATATTTGTACTTATTTTATATTTCCCACATACGACATCCTAAGATAAGATCCAGTGGGGTGACGGCCCACATTTGAAATTTTTAAATTGGCCAGATGGTAAAACAGTTGTAATAATAACGGGAGTGTTTTGGTTGATACTGCCAATATAGTAATAACTATAATGAGTGTTTTTAGATTTTGAAAAGGCGTTCGGAACTGATTTTGTGTCCTTTTTTTCCTCGTTTCTCTTTGACTTATTTTGAATTAAGCTTCTTTGTGTCTGAATAAGTTTAGGTAGGAAGATAATACCTGTTCAGTCAGACACCTTGCATTATAAGAATTAACCTCAAAATTGTTTTCACATACGTGCAAGAGTTTTACAATACCTCTATATTTCTCTTTGACTTATTTTGAATTAAGCTTCTTTGTGTCTGAATAAGTTTAGGTAGGAAGATAATACCTGTTCAGTCAGACACCTTGCAGTATAAGAATTAACCTCAAAATTGTTTTCACATACGTGCAAGAGTTTTACAATACCTCTATAGATATTAAAAAGTGGATTTCAAAGTTTTAAGAATATGTCTGAATAAGTTTAGGTAGGAAGATAATACCTGTTCAGTCAGACACCTTGCATTATAAGAATTAACCTCAAAATTGTTTTCACATACCTAACGTGCAAGAGTTTTACAATACCTCTATAGATATTAAAAAGTGGATTTCAAAGTTTTAAGAATATGCCTATTCAAATGTTCAAATGAGCTCTAAAGCAAGATCTAAGATCGCCTATTCAAATGAGCTCTAAAGCAAGATCTAAGATCGGCCCTGTTCACGAGAGTTTTACACTAATCCTTAATCTTCGATAATAAATTTTACATGGAATTATAGTTTGTCCAAATACGATATTTTTTTCCTTCTTTTTTAATGCTAAAATCTAAAAAGATTAAATTCAGTCGCCAGTAATCGCAGTTTTACACTAATCCTTAATCTTCGATAATAAATTTTACATGGAATTATAGTTTGTCCAAATACGATATTTTTTCTTCTTTTTTAATGCTAAAATCTAAAAAGATTAAATTCAGTCGCCAGTAATTGCGAAGGTTGGCAATATGGCAACAGATTCTACTGAAAGTCAACTCTAGAAAGCATGGTAAGGCCAGCTACTCAGTACTCACTATCAAGTAGACCTTACAAGTACACCTGATCAGGTCCGCCTGTCAGGTCTACCTAATAGTGAGTGGCTGGCCTAAGAAGTGAGCAGTAAGCCAGAAAAGTTCACAATATCAAATGTTCTACTTTCTGTTCTCAGATTAGAAACGTATAAAGTCAGGTTCATATTCCCACCAAGAACTGCATGCTTCACCGATAAGCCACTTTGCACTTGCTCTCCGGTTCTTCAAATTCAAATCCCCAATATGGCAACAGATTCTACTGAAAGTCAACTCTAGAAAGCATGGTAAGGCCAGCTACTCACTATCAAGTAGACCTTACAAGTACACATGATCAGGTCCGCCTGTCAGGTCTACCTAATAGTGAGTGGCTGGCCTAAGAAGTGAGCAGTGAGCCAGAAAAGTTCACAATATCAAATGTTCTACTTTCTGTTCTGAGATTAGAAACGTATAAAGTCAGGTTCATATTCCCACCAAGAACTGCATGCTTCACCGATAAGCCACTTTGCACTTGCTCTCCGGTTCTTCAATTTCAAATCCCATTAGACTTTTATTTAACAGAGGACAATGGGTTGTTAACAATAGTAGGTGTTGCAAGATGCCTACCTACATTTCGCAATATTCTAATCATTCTCTCAATAGTCTCAATATACAGTTGTGCAATGTGCAATGATGATTGTGAAACTATCACTAACAAAAGGCCCACATGACCCACATCTCTTGTTCTCTATTTTCGACGGTAGAACTTTGACATTATTCTGGCTAAAATCTAGATTGTATCTTCTTGATTACGAATTACGAATTGCAATAGTTCTGTTTTCGACGGTAGAACTTTGACATTATTCTGGCTAAAATCTAGATTGTATCTTCTTGATTACGAATTACGAATTGCAATAGTTTAAATGTATTTTGGTACAAGACCATTTAAACGCGACGATTAGCTTGGTTGGTAGGGCGTCTGCCTTGTATGCTCTTTCAAATGTTCTACTTTCTGTTCTCAGATTAGAAACGTATAAAGTCAGGTTCATATTCCCACCAAGAACTGCATGCTTCACCGATAAGCGACTTAGCCCTTGCTCTCCGGTTCTTCAATTTCAAATCCAATTAGACTTTTATTTAACAGAGGACAATGGGTTGTTAACAATAGTAGGTGTTGCAAGAACTTGTCCAGAAGGGAACGTGAGCGCTGTTTTAGCAGAAATAGGAGTGACTTTACTGTTTTTTATCGAAGAGAAAAGAAGGGAAAACTTTGGGTTAATTAGATAACATTGCGTGTATTATGGTACAAGACCATTTAAACGCGACGATTAGCTTGGTTGGTAGGGCGTCTGCCTTGTATGCTCTTGGCCGCGGGTTCGATTCCCGCCCGGGGCGGATTTTATCCTGAACGGATAATGTTCGTTCTCGGAACGGCTGACTTTCTCCTATTCTGTCTTCCTTCTATCTTCGATTTCAGGACGAAAAGACCTTAACAGATGTTTCCTCTATGAAACTTCTTCTTCAAACGCGACGATATGCTACCTTCTGTAGGTATTTTGACGCTCCGTCCTACTCTTCTCAAACTTTGAATACACACTTACAAAAGGCCCACATGACCCACATCTCTTGTTCTCTATTTTCGACGGTAGAACTTTGACATTATTCTGGCTAAAATCTAGATTTTATCTTCTTGATTACGAATTACGAATTGCAATAGTTTATGATGAATGCACTATCTGTTTGATTGAGATCAGTCCAACAAACTGTTTACCTCCCTATAACCATAATATTATTGATACTTTCCATCTTGATGACTCTCTCTTTAAACTGCCGCAACAAAAACCAACAACCAATAAGTCTAAAACTATCACTGCACCAGTGCACCAATGATAGATGTGATTTCATTTGTTTCATTACTCGCACAAACAATGTAGATACATTCAAACAACAAGCCTTGAACAATGTTAAAGAAAGTAACAATACCCAATATGAATACAAGATATTATACTCTCAAAAATAAATTAAAATGTTTATAGGCATCAAATGTAGTTTTATGAGCATAATAAAAAGAAAACTTTGTATTACATTTTAAAACGTGAAGAGAGACCATCTTATTATTGCTGGTGGTATGTTACAGAAATCAAAAGACCTACCGGGTCTTGTTGATTTCGAAATGTTTCTCCCGCCAGAATTCATGAAAAAAGTCCAGTTATAAAAAGTTAGTGTGACGATAACTAGTGCACCGAACATGGCGAACGCTGGACACTAAAATTGGTTAACAATTTAAAAACTTCAATTAAAATATTGCCTAATAGCAAAATTTCTTCAATATTCTCGATAGATAAGATGGAAATTCGTTGGTATAGGTAATTTTGCCCTAGCACTTAATATTAATACTGATAAAAATGTCTTCACTTGATTAGATAAGAACAATTTAAAAACTTCAATTAAAATATTGCCTAATACCAAAATTTCTTCAATATTCTCGATAGATAAGATGGAAATTCGTTGGTATAATAGGTAATTTTGCCCTAGCACTTAATATTAATACTGATGAAAGATATATATATAAAAAATGTCTTCACTTGATTAGATAAACATTTACATAGTTCATTGTAGGAGTAATTACTACCACAGCTTTTACCACAAAGTTTTCTAATGATGAAATGCTTGGGGTAGCGTTTGAAGCCAAAAGGCATGCAATTTAAATCAAAGCAACCGTAGTGCCTTCTTTAGGGACACTTTTTCTTGAAGATCACACGTGCCAGTAGAACATTTCAAAAACTTTCAACATATAAACCAAAATTTCTTCAATATTCTCGATAGATAAGATGGAAATTCGTTGGTATAGGTAATTTTGCCCTAGCACTTAATATTAATACTGATGAAAGATATATATATATAAAATGTCTTCACTTGATTAGATAAACATTTACATAGTTCATTGTAGGAGTAATTACTACCACAGCTTTTACCACAAAGTTTTCTAATGATGAAATGCTTGGGGTAGCGTTTGAAGCCAAAAGGCATGCAATTTAAATCAAAGCAACCGTAGTGCCTTCTTTAGGGACACTTTTTCTTGAAGATCACACGTGCCAGTAGAACATTTCAAAAACTTTCAACATATAGGTAGAAAACCAAAATGAAAATTACAAAATACTCGTATGTACGAATTTTGAGAATTAACCAAAAGACTTTCATTAGATAAACATTTACATAGTTCATTGTAGGAGTAATTACTACCACAGCTTTTACCACAAAGTTTTCTAATGATGAAATGCTTGGGGTAGCGTTTGAAGCCAAAAGGCATGCAATTTAAATCAAAGCAACCGTAGTGCCTTCTTTAGGGACACTTTTTCTTGAAGATCACACGTGCCAGTAGAACATTTCCAAAACTTTCAACATATAGGTAAAAAACCAAAATAAAAATTACAAAATACTCGTTTGTACGAATTTTGAGAATTAACCAAAAGATTTTTGAGTTCCCAGTATACTTGTACTTACACGGTGTAACCTGAAGAAATGAACGCAAGAACTTAATAAGTTAAAAGATTTATGAATCGAGCCAGTAATTAACTTCCTAAGGAGTTCCTATAGAGAGGTATGTTGTCTTCTCATTGTTCATTATAGCACTTTCAAGTGTTTCGTTTATTTCTATATTGGGTACTTGGCTTCTTCGGAGCCTTGCTGGGTGTTTCTGTGACTATTTTTCAACTAGACTAGATTTTAAAGCAAAGGAAGGACTCATGATTTGCAAGTCAACAGGATTTTTTTTTTATCATTCTCCTCAGATGATTTCAAATAATTATTATACCTACCTACATTGAAATTTTTGAAGATAAATTTACGATACATGACATACATGACATTCAAGCTGAATTCAAATTCAATACATGACATTCAAGTTGAAGACCTGAAGAGGATAAATCTCCTCCCACACAGAAAATGTTATGGGGCGATGATGGGTTAGTTTGATGGGAATCATAATTCATATTTTTAGGCCTTTGCTGACTTTAGAGGCACAGGTTTCATCCCATTTCACAAGAGAACTGGCGATGATGGGTTAGTTTGATGGGAATCATAATTCATATTTTTAGGCCTTTGCTGACTTTAGAGGCACAGGTTTCATCCCATTTCACGAATGAACACTCACTTCAAGCGCCTCTCTAGTGGGTGTTTTCTCACCAAATTTGTAGAAATTAACCATGATTGAACCGATGGGTGTTTGATATTTCCAAGAAGTTGGGATTTGAAGCAAGAGTTAGAAGAATATGTAGGTGCAGTAGGTGGCAAATGTATACAAGTAGGTCTAGGTATCATAAAGGAAAAGAGACTAGTTCCGTAATTTGATACCATTGGTTAAATCCAGACCAATTAAAAATTGCTACAATCGAGTACAACCACATTTCCCTAGGAAAATAAAGCAACTGTTAATAGCAATAAATAAGCCAAGCAGAAAACTACATTATACATTTAAACCTTGTCTATCGGCTTCTGTAAAAAGGTTCACACTCTGACACTTTAGTGAGATTAACATGAAAAACGATTGGCTATTAGGAAACAATGGAAACCGTTTGGTCAGGTGACTCAGGTGTCCCTCAAGGAACTATACTAGGCCCCCACATCAATCACAGGTCCCCTGGGTCGCAGTTTTACCGTACTGTCCACTTTATTGTCCATTCAAACTGCTCTGAGACCTTGACGATTATGCTTCAAAAAGTTAACAAAATCCAGGCTTGTGCCAAGATCTCCGAGACATAAGTTACCTATTAAAAATGGCTACACGTTTCCCTAGGAAAACAGAGCAACTCTTAATAGCAATAAATAAGTCAAGCAGAAAACTACATTATACATTTAAACCTTGTCTATCGGCTTCTGTAAAAAGGTTCACACTCTGACACTTTAGCAAGCTTAACATGAAAAACGATTGGCTATTAAGAAACAATGCAAACCGTTTGGTCAAGTGACTCAGGTGTCTCTCAAGGAACTATACTAGGCCCCCATATCAATCACAGGTCCCCTGGGTCGCAGTTTTACCGTACTGTCCACTTTATTGTCCATTCAAACTGCTCTGAGACCTTGACGATTATGCTTCAAAAAGTTAACAAAATCCAGGCTTGTGCCAAGATCTCCGAGACATAAGTTATCATTATGTTATGCTCTAATGTGATTAACACAAAGGACATGGGGCGCCTCTTCTGTCCCTCCAGAGTTGACTTGGGACTTGATTTTCCTTCTTCAAAAGATCCACCTTGCAGCTGGAATAGGAATTCTGTATTTCCAAATTCCCTATGGTATTTCACCTGTGTGTCCATGCTATTTATTGCTTCACAGGGGAAAAATATTACATATTTGAAACCATAGATCTACAAACTGTCCCCCAAACAAATTATCAAGATCGACTGTGCTCGATACAGACATAAGTTATCATTATGTTATGCTCTAATGTGATTAACACAAAGGACATGGGGCGCCTCTTCTGTCCCTCCAGAGTTGACTTGGGATTTGATTTTCCTTCTTCAAAAGATCCACCTTGCAGCTGGAATAGGAATTATGTATTTCCAAATTCCCTATGGTATTTCACCTGTGTGTCCATGCTATTTATTCCTTCACAGGGGAAAAATATTACATATTTGAAACCATAGATCTACAAACTGTCCCCAACACAAATTATCAAGATAAACCGTGCGCGATACCATCAAAAATCGGCAATGACAAGATGGCGAATGTTTTAGAAATTTAGAGGATATTGCTTGAGGACCAACAAACTGAATAGGGACATGCCCACCACGACCAAGTAATTGATTTTTTTGTGGTATTTCAATAAAGTTCAATAGCTAAACACGATGTCGGAATACGATTGAATTCTCTGGTCTCGGTGATACTTTAAACTTTGAGCACAATATTATGCGGGTACCAATGTTCATAAATTAAATACGGCTTGACAAAATATTCTTCATATTCCAATTTTATGGCCACGCCTTCAAATGTTGTCACGAGTTGGCATTATCGGTTCGTAAGGGCGGTCGGTTTCAAGTTGTTTTAGTGTTGACCGCGTGCTGCATCAGTGGATTAAGTGGTTAATACATGGGGTCATAGTGTGTTATCTATTTCAGATGGTGAAAACAACAAACAACCATCGGCTGAGTGTCACATAGTTATTGGAACTTATTAAACATTTGATTAAAACACTCTTGACAAGGTGTGTTCAGTGTAGGACCTACGAAAAGTACTGCTATAAAAATTGAAGAAAAATGCACCTTATCTGGAGAATTTGATGAGGATCAACTTCAATATAATCCCATTTGACGAAAAGTACTGCTATAAAAATTGAAGAAAAATGCACCTTATCTGGAGAATTTGATGAGGATCAACTTCAATATAATCCCATTTGACCCTCGTATTCAATAGATATCTCAAGGAACCCATTGGAAAATATTTTCAGATAAGAAAATAAATGCGGCTAAAGCTTACGTTATTGTCCAGACAAATAGCAGGAGAAGTATACCGATATTACCGATAACAATTATAATAGTTATTAGAAATAATTTATTTCAATCCTTGACAAGGGGGCGGAGTAGCGATATTTTGGTCGGATCCTATTTTATTTGCAGACTATATACGATGCCGATACGTATTTCCCACATACGACATCCTAAGATAAGATCCAGTGAAACCTCAGCCTGATCTCCGCGATATCTCAACCTAGCTCCTTAATATCCGATATTACCGATAACAATTATAATAGTTATTAGAAATAATTTATTTCAATCCTTGACAAGGGGGCGGAGTAGCGATATTTTGGTCGTATCCGATTTTATTTGCAGACTATAACATTGTAAACGATGCAAAGCTAAACCCAACTTGTAACAGATTCGAATCGCGATAAGAACACCATTAACTTGCGAGAATCCATGTATAACAAAGTCAGGAGCAAAATCAACTGAAGGTTCTGAGGATATCAGTTTCATCATTAACAATTTTACACCTGATGTTGATGGTGCTGTTGAAACAGAATATGACAGTTTTTATAAAAGGATAGCAAATAAAATCACCAAGAGGACCAGCAGACTCCAGACAAAATAGGAACCCACCATTCAAGAATCAATTAATAGATCCTTTATCAGATATAAAACATAACATTGTAAACGATGCAAAGCTAAACCCAACTTGTAACAGATTTGAATCGCGATAAGAACACCATTAACTTGCGAGAATCCATGTTTAACAAAGTCAGGAGCGAAATCAACTGAAGGTTCTGAGGATATCAGTTTCATCATTAACAATTTTACACCTGATGTTGATGGTGGTGTTGAAACAAAATATGACAGTTTTTATAAAAGGATAGCAAATAAAATCACCAAAAGGACCAGCAGACTCCAGACAAAATAGGAACTTACTAATGGAGACAGAATGGTGGCAGGTGGAGTCGAAAAATTATCTATTCTGCCCAAAATCGAACCCGGTACCTTCGGATTGCAAGCCTTGTGGGAGACGCTTTTACATAAGTATTGCTAATTGCTATAGGTACCTACCTAACAATTTAAAGAAATAAATTATAGGCATCATCAGGACTGTCCACCATTTTACCTACTATTAACGGTCAAAGTATCTCTTGGCCGCGGGTTCGATTTCCGCTCGGGGCGGATTTTATCCTGAACGGATAATGTTCGTTCTCGGAACGGCTGGCTTTCTCCTATTCTGTCTTCCTTCTATCTTCGATTTCAGGACGAAAAGACCTTAGCGGTTGTAGTTTCCTCTATGAAACTTCTTCTTCAAACGCGACGATACTGTATTTTGGTACAAGACCATTTAAACGCGACGATTAGCTTGGTTGGTAGGGCGTCTGCCTTGTATGCTCTTGGCCGCGGGTTCGATTTCCGCTCGGGGCGGATTTTATCCTGAACGGATAATGTTCGTTCTCGGAACGGCTGGCTTTCTCCTATCCTGTCTTCCTTCTATCTTCGATTTCAGGACGAAAAGACCTTAGCAGTTGTAGTTTCCTCTATGAAACTTCTTCTTCTTCAAACGCGACGATATGCTACCTTCTGTAGGTATTTTGACGCTCCGTCCTACTCTTCTCAAACTTGGAATACTATCGCGAAGAGGCATGCTCAAGAAAAACATTGGAAGTACAACACTGCTGCAGAGGATTTGAGGGCGTCCTTCACACCTCTGGTTTGTTCAACTGACGGGGCCCTTCATTTGGAATTTTCTCTGACTTCCACATAAAAATTTCTCTTTGATTCAGGGCTAGTCAAGTTTATAGATAATCTTGGTCAAAAAATCCTCATTTAATGCAACACCTACTAATATTATGTTGAAAAAAAAAGGAGTTTGGCATCTCCACTAATACTTACTTAACATTGAAAATCTCTCATCATCATTTTTCCAGGTAAATTCGTACTTACTCTTTTACAATTACACATGAAAATGCACAACCATATCAAAATGCATCCCACGAGATGTGAACTTTGAATCCATCTACATAGAGACTAGACCAGTCTAGACTCTAGAGTAAAAACACATTGAAGTGATTCACATTGTTTTCCTAGGATTTAAACTGATCCAACTAATCCATCTTCGATGACGCATTGGGAACTGTCCACCTACTCACGAAAAGTGGCCCGCGTTCCATGAACATCTCTGGATTTTGTATTTTACATTTCTTGAAAATTTTGACACAACTAGTATTACCTACAGAAGAAAATCCTTGTAAATAGAAGCATTATAATAGTTGTGACGTAATGTTACAGAGAAAAAACTTAAAAATCCTTGTAGAACCAATATAATAGTTGCCATGACGTCAAAATTTTGCGAATTGTCAAGTGCAGTTTAAAGTTGGTTTCAGGAAACGCAACCCAGAAACCCTGATTAAAATGTAATCCAAATTGAAAAAGTAGAACTGCAGACTTGGGATCAGTAATTATCCTGTGCATGGGGCTTGTAATAACTATCAATTACACAAATTACAATACTTAGAATCAATTTATAATACACGTATCTGATAACACTTGGAACTTAATTTATCACTTCTTGTTTTCATTATTAATTTATTATCGAGAAGTTTTCTTTGAGAACAACAACTTGAATTGCGTGCGGCGTCTTCAACATAGGACACAATACTTAGAATCAATTTATAATACACGTATCTGATAACACTTGGAACTTAATTTATCACTTCTCGTTTTCATTATTAATTTATTATCAAGAAGTTTTCTTTGAGAACAACAACTTGAATTGCGTTCGGCGTCTTCAACATAGGACACCTTGGACGCTTGGACCCTGTAAATTTTCCATGTATGTACAATGTACATCTAGCATCTATTCTGGGAATCTGAGCTTGCTGTGTACGAGCAACTAATTGAAAATCTTGGAAATTGGTGTTTTTACCAATTTTTGGATATCAAATTCTATTTCACTCGTATTTTGTCCTGATCTTAAGAATTTACCAACATTTTGATGTCAAAATGATCGTGTGATAATACGTGGATAGACGGGCTTCTAATAATATCTTCCCATCTATCACCTTCAAATGTTCTCAAAACTCCACTTCTCTTGTAGTGCGCTCAACATGTCTATAATCCATAATCCATGCAACAACCGCTTTACTTTGTAATCTTCGTATAGGGTTACAATTCACAACAGCTTTTGATGTATTGAGCACGAAATAGTGGAGATGTCAAAACTCCACTTCTCTTGTAGTGCGCTCAACATGTCTATAATCCATAATCCATGCAACAACCGCTTTACTTTGTAATCTTCGTATACCTACCTTCTTTGAAATCTCCGTCATTGATCTCCGTCAATTTTGTTTCTCATATTACTTTTATAGCATCTGCATATCGAGCAAGATGCAAAAGGCAGTCCCAGTTCTATGAACTATTGAACCAAGGCGGTACAGAATTGAACTACCTACATATTTGACATTCCTGAATAATATTTTATTAATCCAATGATGAACCTAGCTCTGAAGGAAAACTATTTTTTCATCTCCGTCAATTTTGTTTCTGATATTACTTTTATAGCATCTGCATATCGAGCAAGATGCAAAAGGCAGTCCCAGTTCTATGAACTATATTGAACCAAGGCGGTACAGAATTGAACTACCTACAATTGACATTCCTGAACAATATTTTATTAATCCAATGATGAACCTAGCTCTGGAGGAAAACTATTTTTTGGACCCATTAATGTGCTTGCCGCTTGGTAGTTTTAAAAGCACTAGAGCTAGATCCACTCTCCAATCATGATTAAAAGTCCCAATTAGAGAAATAGCTAAAAACATAGAATAATAGAAAATAATGGGACCTAAGGACAGCTTTGTCAGTTTTTCAAACGGTTTTGGAAAAAACGGACAAGAGAGGACCGTTACGAAATAAAAATGAAATTGCCCCGATTCCTTTATTCCTTGAAGCTTGAAATAGCAGATACAGCCGATCAAGTTGATGATTGAGGACATGAAATTAAGTTTCCATGCCTATTCATAATAGTTTCAGGTCCCGTTCATCCCCAGACGGGAAATTCCGACCCATTAATGTGCTTGCCGCTTGGTAGTTTTAAAAGCACTAGAGCTAGATCCACTCTCCAATCATGATTAAAAGTCCCAATAAGAGAAATAGCTAAAAACATAGAATAATGGAAAATAATGGGACCTAAGGACAGTTTTGTCAGTTTTTCAAACGGTTTTGGAAAAAAGGGACAAGAGAGGACCGTTACGAAATAAAAATGAAATTGTCCCGATTCCTTTATTCCTTGAAGCTTGAAATAGCAAATACAGCCGATCAAGTTGATGATTAAGGACATGAAATTAAGTTTCCATGTCCATCCATAATCGTTTCAGGTCCCGTTCATCCCCAGACGGGACATTCCTTCGCTCCACGTAATGAAAATGTTTTAATTATCGTCAACATCAAGTCAATTTGGATTGAGCTCTTTCAAAACAAAGACAATTTAGCTCTTTCAAAACGAACCACTTTAGGCACAAGAGAACCTGATGGGTTAAACACTGCACCAAACTCCATTTTAAATTTCAACCTCTAATTTAATACAATTCGTGGTGTGAGTTCTGATTTGAAGATGTTTATCAAATCGTTATTTATACCGATGTGTCTTTTTCATCAATTGATAAAGAACTTTAATAATTTAATTTAAAGAAATGGAGAGAGGTAGGTAATAAAACAAAGATGTTATAGTTATTTTTTCTCATCATAAATATGTTATGCCATTACCTTCCAGTTCTTCATAGATGTATTCAATATAGAGCTGGATGAGATGATGAATTGAAGATAGCTCTCTTAGAAGTTAGATATAGACTTGGGAAATACATCTTTATTTATGAAAGAAATAAGAAGGAGAGAAAAAGATTGATAGAAATAAAGAGAGAGAGAAAGAGAGAAAAGGTGATAGATACATAGAGGGAGAGAAGTGATAGATATATAGAGGGAGAGAGAAAATGGACATCAGGAAAACAACATGAAAACCAACCTGTTAAGATAACAACCGATAAAGGTACCTACAAGTAACAACGGATCTACTAAACGAAACTAAACTATCAAACGCTTTAGCATGATCTTTACACACGAATTCTGTTCCGAAGTATAATGGTTTAGGGAGAGAGAAAATGGACATCAGGAAAACAACATGAAAACCAACCTGTTAAGATAACAACCGATAAAGGTACGAGTAACAACGGATCTACTAAACGAAACTAAACTATCAAACGCTTTAGCATGATCTTTACACACGAATTCTGTTCCGAAGTACCTATAATGGTTCCTACCTAATTCTTGCAGATCAGATACCATCTCGACCCACTCGATTTTAATTGTTTGAACAGTTTGAGCTAATAGAGGAGACCTGGGAGCTAATGATGGGAAGATTTCAGCTGTTGCCATATTAAGATTAATGTCGAATTTTAATTATCCAACTGTAGATCCATTCAGTGAGAAGTTCTCGGAATTTTCAGTCCTTAAAAATATTGTTTGGTGAAACGTCTAATAGAGGAGACCTGGGAGCTAATGATGGGAAGATTTCAGCTGTTGCCATATTAAGATTAATGTCGAATTTTAATTATCCAACTGTGGATCCATTCAGTGAGAAGTTCTCGGAATTTTCAGTCCTTAAAAATATTGTTTGGTGAAACGGCTACCTAACAATTTAAAGAAATAAATTATAGGCATCATCAGGACTGTCCACCATTTTACCTACTATTAACGGTCAAAGTATAGTGGAACTGCATGTTCATGTACGATGCCGATTGTGTGGATAATTACGGGCGTACAAGATCGGTCACTCAATAACATAAATAATTCCTCAATTGATTCTTTTATTTCTCCTCAGTTAGATCTAATTTACGACCAACAGACTTGGTTTTGCATTATTCATTGCATCAAGTTCCCATATACCAGACGGTCAGCCATATTGAGCGAAATCCAAATTGAGCAGAAAACAACCTGGACATAAATAATGTTTTTATTTTCTTCGCAGCAAGTGCGAACAACTTTCGGTGTGTTTCATGTTGGAAGCTCAAGTCACCGCTGCTTATTTCACACCTAGCTTGCTGCAAGTTTGGCCAACGGTAAACGCCTCTGTCCTCGTGAGTTGTGCTTTTGGTATTTTGCGAGTTGTGAGCTTGTGAGTAAGAGTGATTTTTTCCTTTTTTCCCGTAAATCGAGAATATGTGTTGAAACTCTACTGCAGAATTCATTTAAAAATGTCATGTGAGTTGATCTGAAGTATTCTGGAGAATCAAAAACCTCATTTCTAATTTTATCGAATGAACGAAGGACCTAAGTTAAAAGTTTTAGAATGGTGCATTTATTTCCCTTTATTTAGTTTCTCGTCTTTTTGAAATTTGGCAAGAATATTCGACAATAACTTGAAGGAGATTTTTTCTTTATATTTTGGGCTAAATCAGGTTTATGCGGGGATACCTTAGAAGCCTGAACCACCGGTAAATAGTTAATTATACTGTATCTAGTCCTTGTTTGAAAATAAACCTTATTTGAAGTTTGAAAATTAGGTTTATGCGGGGATACCTTAGAAGCCTGAACCACCGGTAAATAGTTAATTATACTGTATCTAGTCCTTGTTTGAAAATAAACCTTACACTTGTCCATTTCAATCACACAGTAGTAGCATACAATAACAATAATAGTATTAAATAGGCAGCACAAAAGTGGAATGATCAAAACCAAAAAAAAGTTCACACGCAAAACTTTCTTTTGTAAAGGAATTTTGTGCTATGCCCCCGTACCAATATTGTTAATCCAATCATTTCAATTTCACACAATAAAGTGAATTTCAAAATATTGTGTCAGAATTGATAATTTATTTTTATGTTCCCCCCTAATCGTTTATTTATTAGTTGGTATGTTGAATATTGGATCAAACAAAACAGGTAACGAAATACATTAAGAGCCCTCGCTCCTCGCTGAGCCAAAAGGGCAATTAAATTAAACTCGGATTCAAAAAACCACTCGAATTTTAATAAATTATTTTATTGAGGAGAAGACGAATATTGAAAATTATTTTTTACATTGCGGGTGATTTAGCAGAAACGAAAACGCTTCGTTTGAACAATACGTCCAAGCCTAGATTTTCGTAGCGATTTTCGAAACTTGACTAGAAGAAAGAATAAGAAAAGACAAAATAATAATAAGTAGGTACCTAGGTACATTATTATTATTTGAAAATACATTATTATTATTATTAGGTACTCATTTGATTTGAAAAAATGGTGTACAAGATATTAAGATAGTAGCTTTTTAGTGTTACTATTTGTTACAATTCACAACAGCTTTTGATGTATTGAGCACGAAATAGTGGAGATGTCAAAACTCTACTTCTCTTGTAGTGCGCTCAACATGTCCATGTCCATAATCCATGCAACAACCGCTTTACTTTGTAATCTTCGTAGTTACAATTCACAACAGCTTTTGATGTATTGAGCACGAAATAGTGGAGATGTCAAAACTCCACTTCTCTTGTAGTGCGCTCAACATGTGCATAATCCATGCAACAACCGCTTTGTAATCTTCGTATACCTTCTTTGAAATCTCCGTCATTGATCTCCGTCAATTTTGTTTCTGATATCACTTTCATAGCATCTGCATATCGAGCAAGATGCAAAAGGCAGTCCCAGTTCTATGAACTATTGAACCAAGGCGGTACAGAATTGAACTACCTACATTTGACATTCCTGGGTAATATTTTATTAATCCAATGATGAACCTAGCTCTGAAGGAAAACCATTTTTTGGACCCATTAATGTGCTTGCCGCTTGGTAGTTTTAAAAGCACTAGAGCTAGATCCACTCTCCAATCATTATTAAAAGTCCCAATAAGAGAAATAGCTAAAAACATAGAATAATAGAAAATAATGGGACCCAAGGACAGCTTTGTCAGTTTTTCAAACGGTTTTGGAAAAAGGGACAAGAGAGGACCGTTAAGAAATAAAAATGAAATTGTCCCGATTCCTTTATTCCTTGAAGCTTGAAATAGCAGATACGGCCGATCAAGTTGATGATTAAGGACATGAAATTAAGTTTCCATGCCATCCATAATCGTTTCAGGACCCGTTCATCCCCAGACGGGACATTCCTTCGCTCCACGTAATGAAAATGTTTCGCTGTTTCTTATTTTCAAAAAATGTTATATCTTTTTCTACGTTTCTATTGAAAATTAAAAAGGTTCTCTAATTTTATTTATTAAGATGATCATGGTGACAATGATGTTAGTTACAATGATGAACAAGATCGAATCATCAACACCAAAACTCATGAAACCCATCAGTATTCGAAGTTTCATTACAAGAAAAAAAGTCCAAGGATTTTTACATTTTGGATCTTCTTTCACTAAATGGAAACAAGATGCTCTTCTTTGCCATGAACTCACTTTAAGATAATTATTCAAATGATTCATTAATGGGTTTCAACATGGGTAGCTTTATTGTGAGGTAACCGATGAGTAGCTTTAAGAATGCCCTGAGCTCTTACAGAATACATACTCTTCAAGTATCTCCATGTGAATTAGAATACTGACAGTCCGTAATCCACTCCAGTCAAGTGAAGACCATGTCCAGAAATATGTATGATATTGTACTTGACCATTATCTCAAACTAAACAAGATCGAATCATCAAGTACACCAAAACTCATAAAACCTATCAGCATTCGGAGCTTCATTAGAAGAAAAAAAGTCCAAGGATTTTTACATTTTGGATCTTCTTTCACTAAATGGAAACAAGATGCTCTTCTTTGCCATGAACTCACTTTAAGATAATTATTCAAATGATTCATTAATGGGTTTCAACATGGGTAGCTTTATTGTGAGGTAACCGATGAGTAGCTTTAAGAATACAGAATACACACTCTTCAAGTATCTCCATGTGAATTAGAATACGTGTGCGGAGGTGGTCGGAGTGACCGAGGAAGAACGTGCACAGCGTGCACTTCTACACACAGGGCTCCAAATGTGCAACACCCCGTGCACCTTGGTGTTCCCTACTAAAACTTGGAATTTGCAGATCTCTAGACGTAGACATTGCACATATAATGGGATGTTTTAGTCTAGCTGAAAATATTTAAATACTTACTTTCCGAGTTCCGAGATATTTAAATAAGATATAGCTACACATTATTAAACTAATGATAATGGCTCTCAGGTCTGTAGTCTTACGTTGAAAAGCTATTGGGCTTCTATGCAAATAATGTAAAAGAGATCGTCAGAACAAGAGACTGTAGACCAAGAAGTTTTTTAATGAGCGATCGGTAAAATTGTGTGAAAATAGGAGGTATAATGTAGTTAGATTAATCAAAAAAATTTCATGCCCCGGTTGGGATTCAAACCCATGTCCTACCGTACTTCTACGAGGAAATCTTTTTCCACTTTGTCAAGACGCTTTATCCACCTTGTTAGGGCGCTGCACGACGCGGCACCAGGTCAACTGATTCAACCCCAACCAATATGATCCCATTATCATCCAACTAGGTATGTCAACATGGTCATGACCTTCGCGATCTTCTTAGAATCACATACTCTCATTCATTCCGATAAGGCAAACTATTTTCATTACTCTCTAATATCTAAACTCAACGCTGTCGCTAATTCCTCCAAAGAAAACCCTAATAGCACAGTCTACACAATTGGTAATAGCTTGGGTTCGTGATCTCAAAACACTTGACTAGAGGTTTCAAGTACATAATTGACATTCCATATTTTGTTTCTTATCTGAATTCCATATGGTCCCTCCCCTACGAGTAATCTTTTCACAATTGTGTAGAATTTGAAGAAATAGGTACCTACAATAAAATTGAAGAAATCGCAAATGTCATGTGCCTGGTACCTACCTACCTCCTCGTAGTTATTTGGGTTTTGAGTTCAAGTGTTCCATGAATATAGGTAGGTACTTATTTGGGGGCAAGCTTAGATATAAGATTGTCTCTGTAGCGACAAAAACATTTCGTACCGTCATCGTCATTTGGAAGTAGACATTTTGCAAACAAATGGATATCCATCAACTTTTTAACAAATAGATTATGATTTCTCACCTCTTAACAAATTTCGATATGTGTGTATGTATATTAAGTACTCCATTTCTAGTCAAAGATAGTACAACATTCGACTCACACCGTATTTGTATTTGGAAATACCCCCACGTTTGCCATGGTCCCGACGCACACAAATAACCAATCTGATTGACAGCTAATAGTCAAACCTGAGATCATTTTCTGGACGGCTTATATTGATTCAGAGAATTCATTAACAGTTCTGTTTACAAACTCTCTCACCACGTGATAAAATATGCAAACGCACGGACTCCGTAACGAGAGAGTCGAGAGACTGGCTGAGACTGTAAAGTTCACACATTGTTGACATCAACAACAGTACCAACATCGACATCAGTACCTACCTGTACATCAACAGTACCTTCCAATACATCAACAGTACCTTCCTATACATCAACAGTACCTTCCAATACATCAACAGTACCTTCCAATACATCAATAGTACCTACTAATACATCAACAGTACCTATACATAGACGTAAACACTTACACTTACTGATATTTCCATGCTGACGAACATTGGCACTTGGTGACTATTGGTTTCCTAATAAGTAATGTATCAGTCTAAATAATACGTGATTGCGCCGCTCTTACAAGTCGTCTGTCAACGACTTGTCATGTTTCCAAAGTCTGTAGCCAAATTGTGGCCAAATTAATTGCTCTGAAGCTACACAAACATCACGCAAGAAAGATCTCTCTGTTCCAAGTTTTGACAAATAAAGTACTAAGTTTCCTAAGTTTTTTTCCCATACATACCTAAGTTCTTTTCATTTTCCTAAGCTAAGCAAGATAAGTATAAAGTTGGTCCTTCAAGCCGTAGATCGGTTCATTTTTTGGTCCTTCGAAGTGGATCCGCCCATCTAATAGGTATGTGGACCTATTATTTCTCTCCCCTAAAAATATGAGACAGATCATCAGTCACTGAGGATACACTTAAGTATTTATGAGTAGATACTAGATACATATCTTCTCAAAGAATAGATAACAAATTAACAAGGTCAATCTTCTGCACAAGTCATCAACTCTCAGAAGGGTTGTTATTCTTATTGAGGTTGTTATGGTTCTGCACAACCTTCTACTACTTGTATCCAAAGTTGAAGGTTGTCGAATCATAATTACCTATGACAATAGTGGGCGTAATCAAAACTACAAGCTCGAAGTGATTGGTGGAGATGCCAAAACTACAGCTCGAAGTGATTGGTGGAGATGCCAAAACTACAGCTCGAAGTTATTGGTGGAGATGCCAAAACTACAGCTCGAAGTGATTGGTGGAGATGCCAAAACTACAGCTCGAAGTCATTGGTGGAGATGCCAAAACTACAGCTCGATGTTATTGGTGGAGATGCCAAAACTACAGCTCGAAGTTATTGGTGGAGATGCCAAAACTACAGCTCGAAGTCATATGGTGGAGATGCCAAAACTACAGCTTGAAGTTATTGGTGGAGATGCCAAAACTACAGCTCGAAGTTATTGGTGGAGATGCCAAAACTACAGCTTGAAGTTATTGGTGGAGATGCCAAAACTACAGCTCGAAGTTATTGGTGGAGATGCCAAAACTACAGCTCGAAGTCGTTGGTGGAGATGCCAAAACTACAGCTTGAAGTCATTGGTGGAGATGCCAAAACTACAGCTTGAAGTCATTGGTGGAGATGCCAAAACTCTTAAAGTCACTGCTTGCGGCGCGGCGTGGCGGAAAAAAAAGTAGCAAAAAAGAAGAAGGAATGCTAAAAATTGAATCGTTTAGGATTGCATCATTTTCATTTCCTCTTTAATTAAATTTCTCGTCACATGAGAAAGAGAGAAATAGGGCCAGGAAATCAAGACGAACTTTTTTTTTTTAGTGGAGTATTTTTTGTTTCAGTTTCATGAAAGTTTTTGTGACATCGGAGGAATAGAAAAAAGGAAAAATATTGCTCGAAAATCACGATAAAAAATTATTGGAGACGTCAAAACCCGATTTCTTGTTCACACTGGAGGAGTGAGTCAAAGTTGTCGCAGCAAGGGGGAGTGTGATTAATATTGCTTTAGATGGAAGCGAAGGGGAACTAATCATACATATTTCTGGACATGGTCTTCACTTGACTGGAGTGGATTACGGACTGTCCCCTATCTAATAGACGTTAAAAAACAAGACTATAGATAAAAGGACAGACGAGTTGATATATTTCGACCACTACTATGGCCATCATCAGAACAACAAGGTTGTCTATTAGATAGGGGACAGTCCGTAATCCACTCCAGTCAAGTGAAGACCATGTCCAGAAATATGTATGATTCGATCTTGTTCATCATTGTAACTAACATCATTGTCACCATGATCATTATCACTATAATCATTGTCAACATTATTTTCACTACCATCTTTGTCATTATCATTATTATCTCTAAATCATAGTCATTATTGTTATTGTACCAGGTGTGTTTGTATTATGAACATTGCAGGTGCTTTAGCTGCATCAAGTGCCCAATATGTCGCTTTCCAATTTCAGTAAAACCAGAATGATTCATTCCGTCTCTTGACATCTCCTGACATCAATGTCAGATGTCACACTCCTAAAGTTCCATGTTTTCAGTCCAGAGTGGGTGTATTGAGATGCTTGGATGAATAAGAAACCTAGCAAGTGCCAAGTGCAAGGCTAAGGTCAAACGCAGAGTTGATCGAACGAAGAGAGAAGGAAGTTTTACCTTTTCTATTTTGACTATTAACGACTGGTCGGGACGGAATGGCGTCCACAATAGTGCTAAAAGTGAAATATCTTAACACATATCCTTAGACTTCTACGTAAAACGTAAGTAATTCTTTATATTTACATGGTTTTTTTTTTTAATCGATTTTCACATTATTTCAGCGTTTCAGAGTTCAAGGATTTTTTTAGGTGGCGATTTATGATTTATAACTTTTAACTTTAGAGGTAAAATCTAGCTATGACGTTCTTCCTCGTTTAGTCGTTCACAAAATGACCAAAACGGGTTGGGTACCCATCTGTGTATTGCCTATTAATGTTATTGACAAAAGATTACTGTTATCTCTAGGAAAATTTGCTTTCAATAAATTACAAAAATTTTCAAGTAAAGGTTCTAAACTTCTCAAGTTTTCTTTCTATCAACAAGAATGTACCTTCTGTATTGATTGATATTCATATTATTTAATTTTTTTACATAAATATCTATAGATTTAATAATGTATTCTGAGTCCTCAGTATGTTCACATTAAATTTAATACTGAGAAGCTTTACAACTACCCGGTGGACGTTTACAGAACTATCAGGTGCCCCTATTAGAATAATGTATCCAGTTAGTTAAGATTTTAATGAACAACTTTTGTTTAAACAAACGGGTTGGTTTTCCAATAGAGGACCTTGTTCATAAATCAAACATATTCGGATACATATTTGCGAGACAAGAGAGATAATTTAATTAAACTGAGCGCGTGTATCCAAATTGGGTTTGGTAGCTCTGCAGAACGCCAGTTTGGGTCTCCGATTAAGATCAACATTTTGAACCATTTCTTTAGAGAGGTTTGATTGATGGAAACGATGAGAGAAAAGGAGGATAGTATAAGAGAAATTCAGCCGTTCCGAAAACGAACCTTATCTGTTTAGGATAAAGTTCGCCTTGGGCGGGAATCGAACCCGCGAACCAGAGTTTACAAGATTACAAGGGAGACGCGCTACCCTTCAATTCAAATAGGCTAGCTGGAACTTGTAACAGACATAATTATTGTTGTTTCCAGTAAAACATCACAGTAATCGCACTGGTGTTATTTTTATTTATGGCTTTATTTTGTATTTATATGTATATACTTTTTGTTACCATCTGTAAATTTAATTTAATAAAGTTTGATCCAATTGTGTAATAATAATATGTGGACCTATTATTTCTCTCCCTACAAATATGAGACAGATCATCAGTCACTGAGGATATACTTGGGTATTTATGACTAGATACAATATATCTTCTCAAAGAATAGATAACAAAAATAACAAGGTCAATCTTCTGCACAATCATCAACTCTCAGAAGGGTTGTTATTCTTGTTAAGGTTGTTATGGTTCTGCACAACCTTCTACTACTTGTATCCAAAGTTGAAGGTTGTCGAATCATAATTCTGACAATAGTGGGCGTAAGGTGCAACTCATTTGCAACTTTGATCTTACATTGATAAATGGTCTCTATCCAAATTAGTGAATGATCTCTACCCGAATTGCTGTCACAAATTGAGAAACATCTCAAAAATCTCATCTTGAAGCGCTCTTGAAAGTCTTGAAGAGAGGTGCAACTGATTTGCAACTTTGATCTTACATTGATAAATGGTCTCTATCCAAATCAGTGAATGATCTCTACCCGAATCGCTGTCACAAACTGAGAAACATCTCAAAAATCTCATCTTGAAGCGCTCTTGAAAGTCTTGAAGACAGGTACCTACTTATAGATCCAAAGTGAACTCTTCCTATATCACTTTGAGTACAATTTATGACTATCAGAGACAAATTAAAAGTTCTGTGGAGATGCCAAAACTACAGCTCGAAGTCATTGGTGGAGATGCCAAAACTACAGCTTGAAGTTATTGGTGGAGATGCACAAACTACAGCTCGAAGTCATTGGTGGAGATGCCAAAACTACAGCTTGAAGTTATTGGTGGAGATGCCAAAACTCTAAAGTCACTGCTTGCGGCGCGGCGTGGCGGAAAAAAAAAGTAGCAAAAAAGAAGAAGGAATTCGATAAAAATTGAATCGTTTAGGATTGCATCATTTCCATTTCCTCTTTAATTAAATTTCTCGTCACATGAGAAAGAGAGAAATAGGGCCAGGAAATCAAGACGAACTTTTTTTTTTTAGTGGAGTATTTTTTGTTTCAGTTTCATGAAAGTTTTTGTGACATCGGAGGAATAGAAAAAAGGAAAAATATTGCTCGAAAATCACGATAAAAAATTATTGGAGACGTCAAAACCCGATTTCTTGTTCACACTGGAGGAGTGAGTCAAAGTTGTCGCAGCAAGGGGGAGTGTGATTAATATTGCTTTAGATGGAAGCGAAGGGGAACTAATCAAATTATCTCTCGACGCACACAATTATTGAAATAAATAGGGCATCCTTCCATGTCTTTAATCAATGGTGACAGGTTACGAGACAAATGATGTTGGCACCCCATAACGGGTTCAAAGTTTGCACCCCACACCTAATGGGTTAAAAGTTTTCCTTCAACATCAAAGATGATGAAATGATGAGGGATTTAAAAAAACACCCGAGATAAATTGGAAGATTTTTTGCAATAGGGGCCTAACCTGCTTGAGGTTAAAAGTTTTCCTTCAACATCAAAGATGATGAAATGATGAGGGATTTAAAAAAACACCCGAGATAAATTGGAAGACTTTTTGCAATCGGGGTAAGTATAGATTTTCTAATGAAGATTGTTGTTAAGAATCAGCTCCAAAAAGAATCAAGTTGATTCATCATCAAGATACACGAGTTTTTGTACAATCCTCTCAACACTTTTCAATGACAATAAAAAACCTTTGAACTTCAGAGCTGTTTTACTCAAAACTCACTTTTCGAAGGCCCTTCTTTAATAAAATCTGTCAATGAATCAAGTTGATTCATCATCAAGATACACGAGTTTTTGTACAATCCTCTCAACACTTTTCAATGACAATAAAAAACCTTTGAACTTCAAAGCTGTTTTACTCAAAACTCACTTTTCGAAGGCCCTTCTTTAATTAAATCTGTCAATCTGAACCCGAAATTGAGCTGAAAAGGAGCCATTTGTCATCATCAATAATTTGAAAAATACACGCACACACGTACAGTGTGATGGACAATTTAATCCTCGGCAATTAGCACGTCGCAAAAGTGCGACGCAAGAGTAAATGCCCGTTTAATTGGACCTGACAATCTTTCATCAACATATGTAGCTTGTTGTTGTTGTTGTTGTTGTTGTTGTTGTTGTTGTTGTTGTTGCTGCTGATAGTGACAATGGGGGTGGGGGTACTGTCACCTGATCCTAAATAATGAGCGCGTGTATCCAAATTGGGTTTGGTAGCTCTGCAGAACGCCAGTTTGGGTCTCCGATAAAGATCAACATTTTGAACCATTTCTTTAAAGAGGTTTGATTGACGAAATTGAAGAGAGAAGAAGGATTCAAACATATTCGGATACATAATATTTGCGAGACAAGAGAGATAATTTAATTAAACTGAGCGCGTGTATCCAAATTGTGTTTGGTAGCTCTGCAGAACGCCAGTTTGGTCTCCGATTAAGATCAACATTTTGAACCATTTCTTCAAATAGGTTTGATTGACGAAATTGAAGAGAGAAGAAGGATAGCGTAAGAGAGAAAGCCAGCGGTTTCGAAAACGAACCTTATCTGTTTAGGATAAAATTCACCTTGGGCGGGAATCGAACCCGCTACCTTACAAGGCAGACGTGGTACCCTCTAAGCCCTAAACTAATTAGGCTACCTGGCGACATGTTTTCAGGAAAACGAAGGAATATTAGGTGTTTTGTTACTTCATTCTTTCTTAATTAGTGTTGTTTAGGAAGTAATGATTTTTATCTTCTACACCCAAAAATCTCAAAATGGTATCTAACCGTAAAATTCACCTTGGGCGGGAATCGAACCCGCTACCTTACAAGGCAGACGTGGTACCCTCTAAGCCCTAAACTAATTAGGCTACCTGGGGACATGTTTTCAGGAAAACGAAGGAATATTAGGTGTTTTGTTACTTCATTCTTTCTTCATTAGTGTTATTTAGGAAGTAATGATTTTTATCTTCTACACCCAAAAATCTCAAAATGGTATCTAACCGAACTAAAAGTCCATCCGGACGTAAACACTGGAGAGGATTCAATGAATGTCATATTAGATATTATTCTGCCATACACACCTTAACGCTTATCTCCGCTTATCTGGGCGATGTGATCATGGGTCGTAAATGACATAAGCTCCTGACCTCTGACATTGGTCGAGCTTTACGACATGATTCATGACGCTAATCATGTATTCCGGACCAGTCATGAATTGTGCGGAGGTGGTCGGAGTGACCGAGGAAGAACGTGCACTTCTACATAGGGCTCCAAATGTGCAAGACCCCGTGCACCTTGGTGTTCCCTACTAAAACTTGGAATTTGCAGATCTCTAGACGTAGACATTGCACATATAATGGGATTTTTTAGTCTAGCTGAAAATGTTTAAATACTTACTTTCCGAGTCCGGATATTTAAATAAGATATAGCTACACATTATTAAACTAATGATAATGGCTCACAGGTCTGAAGTCTTACGTTGAAACGCATTTGGGCTTCTATGAAAAACATTTGGGCAAATAATGTAAAAGAGAACGTCAGACCAAGAGACTGTAGACCAAGAAGTTGATTTTAATGATGGATCGGTAAAATTGTGTGAAAATAGGATGTAATGTAGTTAGATTAATCAAAAAAATTTCATGCCCCGGTTGGGATTCAAACCCATGTCCTACCGTAATTCTACTAGGAAATCTTTTTCCACTTTATATTTTCCAAACGGGATACTTTGTCAAGTAGCATTATAACTAGAGGTGGGATTGAATATACTATGTCTTCACTTGACTTGGACTATTTGAAATTGTATATGTATATTTATAATAGATACATAGAGTTACTATACAAAGATTACAAATTATACAATGGTTGACATGTTTCGCACATCTCCTGATGGCATTTTCAGAACAACTCTTTTTCCACTTTGTCAAGACGCTTTATCCACCTTGTTACGGCGCTGCACGACGCGGCAACAGGTCAGCTGATTCAACCCCAACCAATATGATCCCATTATCATCCAACTATGTCAACATGGTCATGGCCTTCGCGATCTTCTTAGAATCACATACTCTCATTCATTCCGATAAGGCAAACTATTTTCATTACTCTCTAATATCTATACTCTACGCTGTCGCTAATTCCTCCAAAGAAAACCCTAATAGCACAGTCTACACAATTGGTAATAGCTTGGGTTCGTGATCTCAAAACACTTGACTAGAGGTTTCAAGTACATAATTGACATTCCATTTGTCTCTTATCTGAATTCCATATGGTCCCTCCCCTACGAGTAATCTTTTCTCAATTGTGTAGAATTTGAAGAAATACAATAAAATTGAAGAAATCGCAAATGTCATGTACCTTGTACCTACCTACCTCCTCGTAGTTATTTGGGTTTTGAGTTCAAGTGTTCCATGAATATAGGTAGGTACCTACTTATTTGGGGGCAAGCTTAGATATAAGATTGTCTCAGTAGCGACATAAACATTTCGTACCGTCATCATCATTTGGAAGTGGACATTTTGCAAACAAATGGATATCCATCAACTTTTTAACAAATAGATTATGATTTCTCACCTTTTAACAAATTTCGATATGTGTGTATGTATTAAGTACCTACTCCATTTCTAGTCAAAGATAGTACAACATTCGACTCACACCGTATTTGTATTTGGAAATACCCCACGTTTGCCATGGTCCCGACGCACACAAATAACCAATCTGATTGACAGCTAATAGTCAAACCTGAGATCATTTTCTGGACGGCTTATATTGATTCAGAGAATTCATTAACAGTTCTGTTTCTCTCACCACATGATAAAATATGCAAACGCACGGACTCCGTAACGAGAGACTGGCTGAGACTGTAAAGTTCACACATTGTTGACATCAACAACAGTACCAACATCAACAGTATCTTCCAATACATCAACAGTACCTACCAATACATCAACAGTACCTATACATAAACGTAAACACTTACACTTACTGATATTTCCATGCTGACGAACATTGGCACTTGGTGACTATTGGTTTCCTAATAAGTAAAAGTAACGTATCAGTCTAAATAATACGTGATTGCGCCGCTCTTACAAGCATGTATGTCTGTCTGTTACGGCGCTGTTACTCTGATGGACCTTTCGTTGTCCTCTTTTCACGAAAAAACGGCTTGACCGATTTTGATTGAATTTTTTGTGGTTGTTGAGAAGAGTACTGAGGGTGACATAGGCTATTTAAATTTGTCATATTCTATCCCGATTCAAAATGGGAGCACCTCAAAGTTATGACTCTTATGCCACGCTGATCCCGTACAAAGGACGGGTCAACCACTAGTTTACTAGTTATCACTATAATCATTGTCAACATTATTTTCACTACCATCTTTGTCATTATCATTATTATCACTAACATCATAGATAGTCATTATTGCTATTGTACCAGGTGTGTTTGTATTATGACACATTGCAAGTGCTTTAGCTGCATCAAGTGTCTAATATGTCGCTTTCTAATTTCAGTAGATACTCGTACCCATCTGTGTATTGCCTATTAATGTTATTGACAAAAGATTACTGTTATCTCTAGGAAAATTTGCTTTCAATAAATTAATTACAAAAATCTTCAAGTAGAGGTTCTAAACTTCTCAAGTTTTCTTTCTATCAACAAGAATGTACCTTCTGTATTGATAGATATTCATATTATTTATTTTTTTTACATAATTACCTATCTATAAATTTAATAATGTATTCTGAGTCCTCAGTATGTTCACATTTAATACTGAGAAGCTTTACAACTACCCGGTGGACGTTTAGAGAACCATTAGGTCGTACCCATCTGTGTATTGCCTATTAATGTTATTGACAAAAGATTACTGTTATCTCTAGGAAAATTTGCTTTCAATAAATTACAAAAATCTTCAAGTAAACGTTCTAAACTTCTCAAGTTTTCTTTCTATCAACAAGAATGTACCTTCTGTATTGATTGATATTCATATTATTTAATATTTTTACATAAATATCTATAAATTTAATAATGTATTCTGAGTCCTCAGTATGTTCACATTTAATACTGAGAAGCTTTACCACTACCCGGTGGACATTTAGAGAACTATTAGGTGCCCCTATTAGAATAATGTATCCAGTTAGTTAAGATTTTAATGAACAACTTTTGTTTAAACATTAAAGTGTTTCTGTGAGATGTTGATGCTTACTGATCAATTTGTGTCCGAGAACCCCGGAGAGTGTTGAAATCAACAGACTTGTTGGTTGGGTTTTCAAATCGTTTGGAATCTATCAATAATTTATATCCAAATAGTATTTTGTTTTTGGAACCGGACAACTTTGGCGGTCCCCTGTTAACGTCAGAGATGTTTTTCTTATTTTGTTCTGATAACGTAATCACTGACGCACTCACTACCGTTTTTTAGGGTATCGATGCTCATTGGGAGCTTTGTGGTTGGGTTTTCAAATCGTTTGGAATCTATCAATAATTTATATCCAAATAGTATTTTGTTTTTGGAACCGGACAACTTTGGCGGTCCGCTGTTGACGTCAGAGATGTTTTTCTTATTTTGTTCTAATAACGTAATCACTGACGCACTCACTACCGTTTTTTAGGGTATCGACGCTCATTGGGAGCTTTAGGTTTTCAAATCGTTTGGAATCTATCAATAATTTATATCCAAATAGTATTTTGTTTTTGGAACCGGACAACTTTGGCGGTCCCCTGTTTAACGTCAGAGATGTTTTTCTTATTTTGTTCTAATAACGTAATCACTGACGCACTCACTACCGTTTTTTAGGGTATCGACTGCTCATTGGGAGCTTTATTTTTGATTTCAAATGAAGATTAGAACCTTTTCAGCTTCTGAGACAACATATGGTTGTGATATGGGACATGAACAACATGAGGGAGAATGGCAGATTGTTCATATTTTCGAATACTGATGGGTTTCATGAGTTTTGGTGTTGATGATTCGATCTTGTTCATCATTGTAACTAACATCATTGTCACCATGATCATTATCATTATAATCATTGTCAACATTATTTTCACTACCGTCTTTGTCATCATTATTATCACCAACATCATAGTCATTATTGCTATTGTACCGGGTGTGTTTGTATTATGAACATTGCAGGTGCTTTAGCTGCATCAAGTGTCTAATATGTCGCTTTCCAATTTCAGTAGATACCCAACCTCCGTGGCCGAGTGGGTATTCTACTAGCCTTGCAATCCGGAGGTCCCTGATTCGATTCTCGACGGGGTCGAAGTTTTTCAGCTCTCTGCTTGCAGTTTAAGGTGCACTCAGCCTCGTGACAACTTACTTTTCATGATTTGATTTTTGAAATCGGTCAATTTCAGTAACGTTAAAGATAAAGAGTTAAAGACTGCTCGTACAACTCCATATCCTAAATCACTATCGACCGGCATCGTGTGACCAAGGCTTCGATATTAGCAACTTGACCAGTGTTGAAGTCATGTGTAATAAAAATATGAAGCCATAACCATCATTTACTGCTCAATCAGTCAAAGTTCACAGAGGTGATACCATACATTCTGGACCAATCAGAATTAAGAATGGATCACTTCATGGAGATCTGAAGGTGAACAGAGTAGCCAAGAGCGAAACGTGAGTTCTCATCTCAATTTCAGTACAAGGAAATTTTCTGAGTAGTTTTCGGGTTTGGCCTTCACTCACTGTAAATGAAAAGTACATCAAGTGGGAAAAAATATAGGGTAATTATTCAGAAGTCACGACAATGAAAAAGGAAGCTCCTTTTTCTATAATAACACTGGTCACTTGCTCATTTGTGACAGCTCCTTTTTGCAGCCATTTTCCATCGCCGTGACTTCTGAAGTAGTACCAAATTGGATACATATGTAGATACATAATAATGTGCTAGGATAATTAACTAAAAGGACCTCCCAATAAAAGAAAAAATGATTGATAGGAAAAAAAAAGCAAAATGCTGAACCCATTCGAATGTTGCCGCGAAACAAACAAACTCGCATAAAAACTACAGAAAAAAAAAACTAGGGTGACGGGAACTCAATCGCAACTAAATAGGTTCCGAAAACTTGTGGAACCCTATCAGTAATTTTTTTCCAAGTGTGTTAGATGTAAACTTAAGCAGTTCAAACTTAGAGGCCACTTCCTTGACTAAATCACTTCTTATAAATCTTCCTCTTCTGTAAATCTGTAATTTCCCTAGAGTCCGCCCCGGGCGGGAATCGAACCCGCGGCCTAGCGCTTACAAGGCAGACGCGCTACCAACTAAGCAAACTAGGCTGGCTGATTAGTAGGAAAAAAAGGCAAAATTCTGAACCCATTCGAATGTTGCCGCGAAACAAACAAACTCGCATAGAAACTACAGAACTAAATCACTTCTTACAACTAAATCACTTGACTAAATCACTTCTTATAAATCTTCCTCGTCTGTAAATCTGTAATCTCCCTAGAGTCCCTACTCTGAAATCGTTCCTAGAGTACGTTGACATTTCCAAGCGTAATGTTCTAATTAATAAGTTTATATTTAGTTTCCAATATACCAGGCAGGTACACCTAACTATTATTTGTATTGATTTGTGTACATACAGATATCAAAAAGTACACTGTGAAATTAAAGTAGAGGTGGGTATATGAGAATGAGATATCGGGGAGAGAGGAGTGAATTTGGCCTTATTTGTTCAACTTGGGCTTTATTCAAGTAAAAATTGTGTCTTTTTTTCCAGTAAATCAACTTTAAGGGTTCCAAATGAACAAATGTATGGGAAAGGAATTTTAATGACTGCGGGGACCTCCACCAACCTCCAGATTTTTAATATCCACCGCGCTAAATTGAAGAAATATGAATTTGAAGAAATATGTATTTCATCTAGCAAATATATTGATTTGTGTACATACAGATATCAAAAAGTACACTGTGAAATTAGAGTAGAGGTGGGTATATGAGAATGAGATATCGGGGAGAGAGGAGTGAATTGGGCCTTATTTGTGCAACTTGGGCTTTATTCAAGTAAAAATTGTGTCTTTTTTTTCCAGTAAATATTTAAGTAAATCAACTTTAAGGAATCCAAATGAACAAATGTAAGGGAAAGGAATTTTAATGACTGCGGGGACCTCCACCAACCTCCAGATTTTTAATATCCACCGCGCTAACTAAACTCAACAAATTGAAGAAATATGAATTTCATCTAGCAAATACAACTATGTAGTAGGGTGAGGACGCCCAAGATCGAGAAAAGTGGAGAACGTCGTGTTGAAACCTGTCCTAGGACAGATCTACATCTATATAGTAGGGTGGATTTGAGATGAACATCGCCTTTGAATCTATTTCCTTCATCTCCTAAAATTATCTCCCTTTTATTCGGGCTTCCTTTCCAGTTCCCTCGCCACCACGAAAGAATCTCGCCGAAAAAGGGCACGTATTGATTTGTGTACATACAGATATCAAAAAGTACACTGTGAAATTAGAGTAGAGGTGGGTATATGAGAATGAGATATCGGGGAGAGAAGAGTGAATTGGGCCTTATTTGTTCAACTTGGGTTTTATTCAAGTAAAAATTGTGTCTTTTTTTCCAGTAAATATTTAAGTAAATCAACTTTAAGGAATCCAAATGAACAAACGTAAGGGAAAGGAATTTTAATGACTGCGGGGACCTCCACCAACTTCCAGATTTTTAATATCCACCGCGCCAACTAAACTCAACTAATTGAAGAAATATGAATTTTATCTAGCAAATGCAACAATGTAGTAGGGTGGATTTGAGATGAACATCGCCTTTGAATCTATTTCCTTCATCTCCTAAAATTATCTCCCTTTTATTCGGGCTTCCTTTCCAGTTCCCTCGCTACCACGAAAGAATCTCGCCGAAAAAGGGCACGATACAACAATGTAGTAGGGTGGATTTGAGATGAACATCGCCTTTGAATCTATTTCCTTCATCTCCTAAAATTATCTCCCTTTTATTCGAGCTTCCTTTCCAGTTCCCTCGCTACCACGAAAGAATCTCGCCGAAAAAGGGCACGAACCCCATCGTGTCCAAGGAACCCTGCGCTAGATTATACCTATCTTATCAGCACCATATAGGTAACGTTTGCGATACACACGTGGTTATCTGTGTTCATTGGAGCGAAGCGGCTGACAATAAGGCCTCGGTAATAAAAACACACTAGTAAAACAAATAGTACGGGAATGTACAAAGCTTTACGGCCGAGTACTGGGAGCCATTTGGTGGAGATGCCAAAACTACAGCTTGAAGTGATTGGTGGAGATGCCAAAACTACAGCTTGAAGTTATTGGTGGAGATGCCAAAACTACAGCTTGAAGTCATTTGTGGAGATGCCAAAACTACAGCTTGAAGTTAATAAGGCCTCGGTAATAAAAACACACTAGTAAAACAAATAGTACGGGAATGTACAAAGCTTTACGGCCGAGTACTGGGAACCATTTGTCACTAGTAAAACAAATAGTACGGGAATGTACAAAGCTTTACGGCCGAGTACTGGGAACCATTTGGTGGAGATGCCAAAACTACAGCTTGAAGTGATTTCACTAGTAAAACAAATAGTACGGGAATGTACAAAGCTTTACGGCCGAGTACTGGGAACCATTTGGTGGAGATGCCAAAACTACAGCTTCAAGTGATTAGTGGAGATGCCAAAACTACAGCTCGAAGTCATTGGTGGAGATGCCAAAACTACAGCTTGAAGTTATTGGTGGAGATGCCAAAACTACAGCTTGAAGTCATTGGTGGAGATGCCAAAACTACAGCTCGAAGTCAATTGGTGGAGATGCCAAAACTACAGCTCGTTAAAAGTTTTCCTTCAACATCAAAGATGATGAAATGATGAGGGATTTAAAAAAACACCCGAGATAAATTGGAAGACTTTTTGCAATAGGGGCCTAACCTGCTTGAACCTTTTTCGGGGTAAGTATAGATTTTCTAATGAAGATTGTTGTTAAGAATCAGCTCCAAAAAGAATCAAGTTGATTCATCATCAAGATACACGAGTTTTTGTACAATCCTCTCAACACTTTTCAATGACAATGAAAAACCTTTGAACCTCAAAGCTGTTTTACTCAAAACTCACTTTTCGAAGGCCCTTCTTTAATGAAATCTGTCAATCTGAACCCGAAATTGAGCTGAAAAGGAGCCATTTGTCATCATCAATAATTTGAAAACTACACGCACACACGTACAGCGTGATGGACAATTTAATCCTCGGCAATTAGCTTTTGAAGGGGGGCAAAAGTGCGACGCAAGAGTAAATACCGTACCGACGAGAATAAATGCCCGTTTAATTGGACCTGACAATCTTTCATCAACATATCTAGTGGACAATTTAATCCTCGGCAATTAGCTTTTGAAGGGGGGCAAAAGTGCGACGCAAGAGTAAATACCGTACCGACGAGAATAAATGCCTGTTTAATTGGACCTGACAATCTTTCATCAACATATGTAGCCCCCCTATGTTGTCACATGCCCAGCCTATCTTCAATACGTCGCTCATCAAAAGAAGAAAAAAGAACCCCACGCCGTTGCGAAAATGTTGGCCCTAACCTACTCTAACTAGTTGTGAAGGTAAATCATGTATTCAGCTCATTAGAGATGAATAAATTGTTTTCTACTGAAAAAATCAAACACACAAGGCTAGACAATGGACTTTTCAAAGAGAGGGTAGGTTTTTTTCCTTGGATAGGTATTTTGTGAAGGTAAATCATGTATTCAGCTCATTAGAGATGAATTGTTTTCTACTGAAAAAATCAAACACACAAGGCTAGACAATGGACTTTACAAAGAGAGGGTAGGTTTTTTTCCTTGGATATTTCCTTTTTTTTACTGAATGCACGCAAGCTGTGAAGGAATTAGGAAAACTAGCTAAACCATTGTAATCTTTTCCAATAATTTGCAATTTACGAACAATTTTTTTTTTTTTTTTATCATAGGTATATTTAGTACAATTTTATTTTGAAGTATTTGTTCAGTCTCGTAATTTTACGGATAACCGCAACCTAGGTATGAAATAAATCAATTTTCTTTTGCACTAAATTCCAAAGCGTTTTTACAAAACTAGTACCAACCTATGATTTTCCAACTCGAAGATATTTTCCTTTTTAGTTCGTCTGCCTGCTTGTTTCACCATAACTCTCGGACGGTCGATTAGCTTTACGTCATATTTTTTCATATGATATTAAATACGTAAATCTTATCTTAATAAAAAACCTGAATTCTGAAATTGACACCACCAACCCCTATGCCTATATGCTTAAGACGTGTGTGCCTGCTTTTCAATCTCCCTTCTTTTTCAGTCATTCAGTGGCGAAGTGCAGATTTAATCGGTGTAATATCGAGTTCAGATTTAACCGGTGTAATATCGAGTTCAGATTTAACCGGTGTGATATCATGTGGTTGAACGAATAAAAAGAGTTCCGAGTTTCAACTTGACAATAGTTGCTTTACTTTGTCTTTTTTTTGTTTTTTTGTTTCACCAGGCTTGTCCGAGTGTCATGAAGGAAGAAGATATTCACATCATGGAAATTTTGGGCTTTGGATGGGTCTGATTTAGCGCCTTTCGGTGAAATTCTTTGTGCCGCCCTAACTCAGAGTTCCGAGTTTCAACTTGACAATAGTTCCTTTACTTTGTCTATTATTTGTTTTTTGTTTCACCAGGTTTGTCCAAGTTTCATGAAGGACGAAGATATTCACCACATCAAGGAAATTTTGGGCTTCGGGTGGGTCTGATTTAGCGCCTTTCGGTGAAATTCTTTGTGCCGCCCTAACTTTCGACGGGTTCGTCTGATTTTGATGAAATTTGGTGATCATATTTATCGCCTAAAGTATATTTGTTCCTTATAATTTTGTTCTCGTTCGGGGTCTGGTAAGGGCTAAGTTAACTGTATCACTGGAATTAATAGACACTAGATTCTAGATTCATGTTAAGGGGGCAAGAATTACCCTAATTTCTACACCACTAAGATGAAATTTGGTGATCATATTTATCGCCTAAAGTATATTTGTTCCTTATAATTTTGTTCTCGTTCGGGGTCTGGTAAGGGCTAAGTTCACTATATCACTGGAATTAATAGACACTAGATTCATGTTAAGGGGGCAAGAATTACCCTAATTTCTACACCACTACTCTCTACTCAGCAAGGCTATAAATTTCACAATGATATTAATTTCACCCCTTGTTATAATAATATATTGTGAATTTGGTTATTTAGTTTTACATCCAATAATAGTTTTTTATTCACTACAATAAATCAGGTCGAGCAATAATTCATTATTGAATTCTATAAATCAGTCGGAAGAAACTTTATCTGGAATCAATTTTGCGAAATAATTTAGCACACATGAACCGACTTAGTTAAGTGCAGAATTAATTGTTGGTAATAGAGAGTAAAAAGTATGAAAAGGGTTGGAAATAAAAGTGATGTAAACGTTTGCCGAAATCGCTCTGATTTGTAATTTCTGGGTGAAATCATGTCTGTAATCCTGTATAAAATATTTCTAAGTGATTTTTAATCCGATCTTTTTTTATTAAACTTGAGAAAGTGAACTGTGTTATTGTCACAAAATATTGTTGTTCCTCGATTAATAGTTCTTGCAAAATTTCGTGAATTCCACATTATTGAATTCTATAAATCAGTCGGAAGAAACTTTATCTGGAATCAATTTTGCGAAATAATTTAGCACACATGAACCGACTTAGTTAAGTGCAGAATTAATTGTTGGTAATAGAGAGTAAAAAGTATGAAAAGGGTTGGAAATAAAAGTGATGTAAATGTTTGCCGAAATCGCTCTGATTTGTAATTTCTGGGTGAAATCATGTCTGTAATCCTGTATAAAAAATTTCTAAGTGATTTAATCCGATCTTTTTTATTAAACTTGAGAAAGTGAACTGTGTTATTGTCACAAAATATTGTTGTTCCTCGATTAATAGTTCTTGCAAAATTTCGTGAATTCCATCTTGATGAATTTGGGTTCTCATCTCAATTTCAGTACAAGGAAATTTTCTGAATAGTTTTCGGGTTTGGCCTTCACTCACTGTGGGAAAAAATGTAGGGTAATTATTCAGAAGTCACGACAATGAAAAAGGAAGCTCCTTTTTCTATAATAACACTGGTCACTTGCTCACTTGTGACAGCTCCTTTTTGCAGCCATTTTCCATCGCCGTGACTTCTGAAGTAGTACCAAGTTCTCATCTCAATTTCAGTACAAGGAAATTTTCTGAGTAGTTTTCGGGTTTGGCCTTCACTCACTGTAAATGAAAAGTACATCAAGTAGGAAAAAATATAGGGTAATTATTCAGAAGTCACGACAATGAAAAAGGAAGCTCCTTTTTCTATAATGTACTCTTTGTGACTTGCTCATTTGTGACAGCTCCTTTTTGCAGCCATTTTCCATCGCCGTGACTTCTGAAGTAGTACCATCATCTTGATGAAATTGGGTTCTCATCTCAATTTCAGTACAAGGAAATTTTCTGAGTAGTTTTCGGGTTTGGCCTTCACTCACTGTAAAATAAAAGTACATCAAGTGTAATAACACTGGTCACTTGCTCATTTTTGACAGCTCCTTTTTGCAGCCATTTTCCATCGCCGTGACTTCTGAAGTAGTACCAAATATGGGCCCAAAAAATCCAAAGATCGAGTTGGAAAACTTACTTGTTCACAAGAAGTGGCATCCAGAAGTGGTGTCAGAAGAGGCCGGGATCGCCCAACTGACAGCAGACTACCATCGTTCTGACTCATGGGCCACCAAACGCACCCGGAGTACGACCCCACCGTCCGACAAGCCACCAAATTTGGGGGGGACACCAATCACACCACACTCCAATCCGGGCGGCACACCAATTTGTAAATCACATGGTTTCCACTAAACTGACTTGAATAGTTAGAAAATAAGTTAGGAAAACACATGGAGCAAAGAAAGGAACTACCTACAAGTGGGTACAAAATTAAATTACAAAAGTTTAAAAAACGTAAAAATAAAACTTGTAAGATATTGGAAATTGAAAAATTATTTTTTATGGAAATTTACAAAAGAGCGTTTGGCGTCTCCACTAAATATGTTGAAAAAGTGTGTGTTATTTTGAAAGGTGGATTTACTAATTTATTATTTTTTGTCGTCACTACTTAGGTTGGTTGAAATTATAAATGAGATAGCTTACGAATACGAAATTTCGAGTTATCAAAAGAAAAAAGAGGAAACTGGAATGTAAAAACCACAAAACTATCAAATTTACCACGTAAAAAAATATAAAAAACGTAAATTTATTAAAACCACAAAAAAACACGTAAATTTTACATACAAAAGAGCGTTTGGCGTCTCCACTAAATATGTTGAAAAAGTGTGTGTTATTTTGAAAGGTGGATTTACTAATTTATTATTTTTTGCCGTCACTACTTAGGTTGGTTGAAATTATAAATGAGATAGCTTACGAATACGAAATTTCGAGTTACCTATCACAAGAAAAAAGAGGAAACTGGAATGTAAAAATCACAAAACTACCAAATTTACCACGTGAAAAAAATATAAAAATTTATTAAAACCGCAAAAAACACGTAAATTTTGCACTTGAGGAAATGAGACAACCGAAATCCGAATTCCGAAAGATTTTACGCAAAGCTTGACTAAAAACGTACGATATTGGGGAAAAAATTGTAAAAAAAAAATTACGTAAGTGCGAGAGGTACCCTGCAATTAGGGCGGAGTTACGAACACCTTTACACCGAATCCCCAATGAGCTGTTCAATACTGTTGGACAGATTAGTTCCCGTAGATCAGAAATCCGGGGACTTGGTTTCGAATCAATCGATTCCCGCGAGAGCGACATGAAAATTCAGTGGCGTCATTTCGAGATGGACATTTGTAAAAGCTTTGCTTAAAATAAATCAAAATCCGAAAGATTTTCGTAATAAAGCACGTCCCGATTACGAAGCTACAGCGACGGTGTTTTCTCGACAACTGGCGACTGGCGACGAGTGAGACGAGTCACGAGAAACAAAATCTCAGGTGTACAATATCAAATGCACGCTGCGCATCGCTCTATCATTTTGAGGATTTTTCTCCCTTCTTACTGGGATTTGGTTCCTGAGGACCACAGGGTTGTGGGTATTGTAATGTAAATGCAGTTTCTTTTTTTTTTTTTTTTTTTTTTTTTTTTTTTTTTTTGTTTTTTTTTTTGGAATATGAGAGGCAGTCCTTCAATTTCTAATGGCTGGATCGGTAAACGAACACTGTGCTCACCGAATAACAGCGTTTCTTGACAATGTTTGATGCTAAAACACGTAATTTCAGGGGTTTTCCCCAAAAACTTTGCGGGTCAACTCGGTCTACAGTTCACAGAAATACTAGTAGGTACTACAGACTACACATAAGAGTTGTACTACACATGAACCTACCATTCTCTCGATTTGACCTCTCCTATGAATCATATAAGTAGAGATAAGAAGCGTTTCAAATCAGACTGAATAATTTCGTTACAAATGTTGTCCATTTGTAGAATTACAAATCTCCTGGTGATTTGTAATAGCATTCGGTTTTATGTTCAGCAGAATTCGCATGCTGTCATGATCAATGCTGATAACATGAGAGAGAGAGAGAGAGAGAGAGAGAGAGAGAGAGAGAGAGAGGGAGAGAGAGGGAGGGAGAGAGGGAGAGGGAGAGAGAGCTTTGGTGAATAGTACAAAAATGTACAGGATATCCTCAGAGGGGGATTGAGGAGAAAGCCGGCAGCTGCCCCCTTCCAATAGCCCACCAAGGGTGGATGGAGGGAGCCAGTGGCGTAGCGTGGTCTAACTCCAAGTGTAGTGCCAGCATGGTAGGTAAACATTGGATTTTAGATTATTGAGATATTGGGAAAATCCTACAATGCTGCAGTGAGCACCAAAGTTGTGACTTGTGACATAATAACACAAAGAAATTGCATTTACAATTAGGTATTAGGCGCTTTCACTTTTAGGAAGGTCGTTCGCGCCGAATTCCGGATGTTCAAATCTTATATCCTAATATGTATCATAAAATAAGAACAACACTATACATATGTTCCTCTAACTCTAATGACTAGTTGTGACTTTCAGGAGTAAGTACATAAATAATGTACTTACCTTATACTTGCTTCAAAATAAATAAATCTAGGAGACATAGATAAGTAAGTATACCTACTGATGGCATATGTAGTTAGGGTAGGTATAAAATTTATTTAGTAAAGTTAGACACTAGAGAGCTTACATAGGTAGGCATAAGTTGTGAGGTAAATGTCCTTGTTCTCACACCAATTCCAAATGATTTTGTCTGGTGAAGAAATCTTTAAAAGCATTGGACAAATTCCCACCATACTTGGACACCTAAAGACATTAGTATAGATTACAGAACATCTAATATAAATACAGAACACAATAGCCCACCAAGGGTGGATGGAGGGACTATTTATAGACTATGCCTAGAAAAACATCACAGATGGTTTTCATCAAGATAATCTTACCCTAGAAGAAGTTAGAACACAAGCATAAAACAGAATCTAGCGGAAAGTTCTTGAAGTTCTTTGCCTACCCCGACACTAATGGTAAAACGGACTACGAACATCATTACTGTATTGTAAACAGTGATAAACAGTTAAACACTGAAGCTGAAATTTAATGTAGGAACATTATCTTACATTGTGAGTATTATGACACAAGCCCCACCAACAATAGTCAATAACCTGGCCATACGCATAACTCACACATTTCTATGCCCAAAAGGTGTTTACCATTGTCGGGAGTAGAATGAAACACATCGTCACGTCAAAAAAGTGATTTTTAGCCCATGGTCTGTACGTATGTGTGTACGTATGTATGTACGTATGTATGTATGTATGTACATCAATAAAAACAATAACCGACCGTGACTAACACGGGGGTCGCTGTCAAACGGAGTTGTGTTTTCTTTTCAACCGTGGAGTAGCCCCTTGCTTCAAATGGTCAGTTTTGATGATCGCGGCTCAATCGGTATTGATATCTGGAGCAGCAGCTGGGCATTAGAGATTTTTACCTTGATTCTTCTTTTGAAGTTCTTTTTTAAATGTGATAGATACAAAGAAATCCCCGCCGTTAGGACTTTGGTATGCTATCCCGGTATGGTCCAAGGACGCGACTGTAACAATTTGGTAAAAATCGGACAGTCACTCATCCAGATTTTACCTTGATTCTTCTTTTGAAGTTCTTTTTTAAATGTGATAGATACAAAGAAATCCCCGCCGTTAGGACTGACACTTTTAATTGTAAGGCCGCCGTACACATGGAGCGTGTCAAAAAATTAAGAACAGATTTTGCACTTCTGCCAGATAAACTCGCGAAGCAAAAGTAACTGTGCTGCAAATTGAGAACACCTACTCATTTAACCACTTGGGCTGTGGATCTGGATTTTATAGGGGAAAATAAATTTGATGATATAGGTACTCGTAATTTCGTAGAAGTTTTTTTTCATTATTGAATTCTATAAATCAGTCGGAAGAAACTTTATCTGGAATCAATTTTGCGAAATAATTTAGCACACATGAACCGACTTAGTTCAGTGCAGAATTAATTGTTGGTAATAGAGAGGAAAAAGTATGAAAAGGGTTGGAAATAAAAGTGATGTAAACGTTTGCCGAAATCGCTCTGATTTGTAATTTCTGGGTGAAATCATGTCTGTAATCCTGTATAAAATATTTCTAAGTGATTTTTAATCCGATCTTTTTTTATTAAACTTGAGAAAGTGAACTGTGTTAGTATGTCACAAAATATTGTTGTTCCTCGATTAATAGTTCTTGCAAAATTTCGTGAATGTAAGCGCGAAAATCCGAAAGATTTTCGTAATAAAGCACGTCCCGATTACGAAGCTACAGCGACGGTGTTTTCTCGACAACTGGCGAAATCCGAAAGATTTTCGTAATAAAGCACGTCCCGATTACGAAGCTACAGCGACGGTGTTTTCTCGACAACTGGCGACTGGCGACGAGAAACAAAATCTCAGGTGTAGTGGTGTACAATATCGAATGCACGCTGCGCATCGCTCTATCATTTTGAGGATTTTTCTCCCTTCTTGTTGGGATTTGGTTCCTGAGGACCACAGGGTTGTGGGTATTGGTTCAGGTGATTTACCGGCGATTGGTGATAGCTCTTCCAGAAATATTAATCTCATTGCTATTTTAATTGAAATACCTACCTACATACCTACCTACAGTAACTAATTGATACCCAAAGTACTCGCGGGTTCCAGCAACTACCAATGAATGGCCTAATTTATCTAGGTGTATTACCTGGTTCAGGTGATTTACCGGCGATTGGTGATAGCTCTTCCAGAAATATTAATCTCATTATTGCTATTTTAATTGAAATACCTACCTACCTACCTACAGTAACTAATTGATACCTAAAGTACTCGCGGGTTCCAGCAACTACCAATGAATGGCCTAATTTATCTACGTGTATTAATTGCCGAACGACATTTTTGACAAGCATTCAAGTACATAGGTGTATGCTAACACAATAATTAAAGTTACTTTCAAGAGGGTATTTGGCACCTCCACTAATCCTTAGGTCTTTATTAACTGCCTTTGATGGGGATTGATTCACTGGGTTTCCCATAAATTTTTCGTGAGTAGGGTTTTACTTCTAAATCTACATACCTACCTACGTATCTACCTAATTTACAAGATTGTTTTAGGTGTTTTTACAAAGATTTCCATGACAACTTTTGTAAAATTACCCAAAGATAAAAACACAATGGCACGTTCACTGAGTGGTTTAGTTCAGTAAAATTAGTCAACTTCGATACCTACCTACCTCTTCGTAGACATTACTTTATCTATCTTTTACGTTATACACTATGGAGGCACCCACTAATCGGGGAATTTTCAGTCTAGTTCTAATGGATTTTTAGATCGGATTAGTGGATTCCGGGTTTGAATCATCACAGGAAATGCCATCTATTGCGAGTCATCCGCGGATGTCATGAGCTGTCACAACTATCTTGGAGACAAATTTGTCCATACTGATCTTGTAGTTTTTTTTTTTTATTGTAGTTTCAAATTTCATTAATCATGATTTTTCCTTCGTACAGAATGAGAATTTCCATGAAGATTTTAGGAATCATGAGCTGTCACAACTATCTTGGAGACAAATTTGTCCATACTGATCTTGTAGTTCATTTATTGTAGTTTCAAATTTCATTAATCATGATTTTTCACTCGTAGAGAATGAGAATTTCCATGAAGATTTTAGGAGTAAGTACATAAATAATGTACTTACCTTCTATTTCCTTCAAAATAAATAAATCTATGAGACATAGATAAGTAAGTACCTACTGATGGCATATGTAGTTAGGGTAGGTATAAAATTTATTTAATAAAGTTAGACACAAGAGAGCTTACATAGGTAGCTACATATAAGTTGTGTCATGAGCTGTCACAACTATCTTGGAGACAAATTTGTCCATACTGATCTTGTAGTTCATTTATTGTAGTTTCAAATTTCATTAATCATCATTTTTCCTTCGTACAGAATGAGAATTTCCATGAAGATTTCAGGAGTAAGTACATAAATAATGTACTTACCTTATACTTGCTTCAAAATAAATAAATCTATGAGACATAGATAAGTAAGTATACCTACTGATGGCATATGTAGTTAGGGTAGGTATAAAATTTATTTAATAAAGTTAGACACAAGAGAGCTTACATAGGTAGGTATAAGTTGTGAGGTAAATGTCCTTGTTATGAGAAAACTTGAGATACAACTTTTCCTTCAAGTAGAGGAAATTGAACTTGTTTTTTTTTTTCGTATTATTCATGTTGATGTCGTCAAAAGCTCTTCAGATCGTGAGATCATACTGGTAAATTTCAACTTTCCAGCGTGAACTCAGAGGATTGTTTATACTTTTTTTTTGTAGCTAATGAATTTTTATAAAAAGTAAAATGTACCATGTACCCTTTCCAATTCAATTTAACTTATTTCACCTAGATCATAATTACCTACATACCTAGGTCATATTTTGTACCTGTAAATTTTGTTACCATTTGTATATACTCTCTCTCTCTCTCTCTCTCTCTCTCTCTCTCCCTCTCTCTCCCTCTTTCTTTCTCTTTTCTTTATTATTAAGTCAATTTTCCTGATGGGACTTAATGACTACTTTTGGCATTTCTCGGAACAATTAGATATGATAGGAACTGAAAAACCCAAGATTACATATTATGTAATCTTGTGATCTGATGCAATTTTATTCTTTGTGAAATAGAAGAGTACCGAAGAAGATCCTCAATGTTTCTCTTCTTGTAAACAAGACGCAAAACAACAGGAAAGAAAGTGGCTGGGTAGTAATATTTATATCACTTGACTTTTATTTTGGTCTGCTTGAATCTTTTTTTTTTCCAAACTTTCAAAAACTTCCTAAGTTCTGCCGTTTCCTTCGAAAAAAAAGTTAAATCCTAACTCAAGCTACTCATAGAAACTTAGAAACCTACCTAGTGAGATAAATTTCACATTCAAATAAATCACCACCTTCCTCTGATAAAAATCTCGGAACGATACTTAGTAAGGGGGAGAAGGAGAGGGAAAAATAGCTTCTAAATTTCTAAAATAACAATGAAGTATAATATCTCTAGTAGCGCGGTCAAACTTTCTTGACTTGGCGGGGCGGAGCGCTACCGCGCTCCTTAATATCACTTGACTTTTATTTTGGTCTGCTTGAATTTTTTTTTTCCAAACTTTCAAAAACTTCCAAAGTTCTGCCGCTTCCTTCGAAAAAAAGTTAAATCCTAACGCAAGCTACTCATAGAAACTTAGAAACCTACCTAGTCAGATAAATTTCACATTCAAATAAATCACCACCTTCCTCTGATAAAAATCTCGGAACGATACTTAGTAAGGGGGAGAAGGAGAAGGAAAAATAGCTTCTAAATTTCTAAAAGAACAATGAAGAAGAGGTAGATTAAGGAGTTACGAGTTACTGTAGAAATAGAATGTTAGAAAATATTTCCAACTCATTTTTTGACGGTAGATAGACTCATTTTAATTACTTTTTTTTTCATCAAACCCGAAAATTCAATTTTGTAACTGCCACAATCCCACCAAAAGCGGCTTGGAAACATTTTCGAGCGTTCAATTTTGGAAAGTGCATTGACTGGACGGACCTGATGAAAGGCGGGAAAGAGTCAATCATTGGATTCATTGAGGTACCCTGCAATTAGGGCGGAGTTACGAACACCTTTACACCGAATCCCCAATGAGCTGTTCAATACTGTTGGACAGATTAGTTCCAGTAGATCAGAAATCCGGGGACTTGGTTTCGAATCAATCGATTCCCGCGAGAGCGACATGAAAATTCAGTTGCGTCATTTCGAGATGGACATTTGTGAAAGCTTTGCTTAAAATAAGCTTAAAAAACACCTCCCTCAAAAGCTTAAACTCAAATTTTTTGCAGAGTTAAACTCCGAAATAGGTACTCCGAATCAAAAAATGATAATCTTAGTTGAATGATTTTTGGCAACAAGGAAATTCCTTAAACTTTTTTCGGTGTCTCCCACCTTTTATGCTGATGTGGTATTAGACCAAACAATTATCACAACCCGAATACGAGTAAGGGCACGGATTTTATAAATACCGAGTTAGAAATGATGGAATGAAAGGACCCAGAATATTTGAAGATGCTGAAGAGTTCCAAATTACTGATTCTCACCTTTGTAGTGTTGATCTTGCTAACAAGGTGTTAAAAGTTCAGACTTACAAAGTTTTGGGAAGATGAAACCAATCCAAACCCGTCACGGATTCAACTTAAAGTTACAACCCAGTTGATACCAGACAATTTCCCCATCCGTGGCACAAGCTCTGCTTCCCCATCCGTGGCACAAGCTCTGCTTATACGGATGGGTATACCATTTATATGAAAAATGTATGTTCTGAGTTTTTTGTCGATGAAATATAAATGGAAACTTATTTAAAAAAAATTTTTGTTGGTTTGGTACATGGTAGATCTAACGCCTTCCGTCCTTGACTAGATGATATAGAAATAAAATAGAAGGACCTCCATGACTCCATGCCTAACGAAAAATTCGGGAAAATTTTCAAACCGTTACCAAAAATTTGCGCATTCAATATTTTGACTTTCAATATTTTTACTCCTGACTACTTGTTCAGACTGTCTGAGAGACCTGGGTCAGAAGTTTTTTCGCCCCACACATTCTGATTGTCTGACAGACCTATGTAGGTGACAGATCTGGGTCACGGTCGGAGCGTGAGCGGCTGGCATAACATCGATCGACTTTAGTCAACTGTAGACTGTAGTGGGACTAACAGATGCAGCTTTTATGGAAGCAGGATCTCCTTGGAATATGGAATGTACAAAAAATGTAGGTATTGATGTGCCTATTTTGAGAACAGTCATGTAGGAAATGAAATGTACGTCGCAAATTGTAGACCCAATTTACCTCCTCGTGGTCATGGATCACTAAAACAATATTTACGATGCACATTACAAAGTTCATCTTCATCTGCTCATCCAATTTTTAAATATGAATTGAGAAAAAAAAGCCAAGGTTTTTTTACGAGATACTCAAAATCGCCCAAATGAATCAATTTGAAATCAATTTCGAAAAAATTTATGGCCTCTTAAAAGTTTTACGATATGTTAGTAGGGTAATTCTTGAATGGTGGTCTTTTGGGTATGTCGGTCTGCCGCTGAATATTTCAACAAGTTATGAGTTTAAATTTAAACTTTATGTTTAATATTGTTAAAGTACCTATCAAGCTATCGTTAAAGCAGTTCAACTGTCAAGTATTTTTAAGTTATTGACAAGCTTTTGTAAAGGAATCACCCTGCCAAATAACATGATAACTAGGTACGTATGTAGACACTAGATATAAACATGAAAAATGGACTCATTCGAATGAAGTCAAGCGAAAAGGGAATCCATCTTGCTAGATATTAAAATCAACTTGATATGTAACCAGTAACTCTTTGTAACACAGTCAAACGATTAATATAGGAGCGAGACAGTGGCAATCACCAAACGCTCCAAAAGGTACTCAATCCATACTGATCCTGTCTTGATCCTTGATCAGTGGCCATGATCGCCTCTAAGATATTCATAAATTAAATCTAATAGTGTCAACTGACGACATGAAATCAATCGATTGGACCGATTCCATTGTTTATACCGCTATTAATTTATAAAACAGCCAATCTCTGATGTCTACGTGCCATAAAAAACGAAAGAACAAGGCAATTCAAGATGTCAACAACAAGCTAACTCAGTAGATCCTTGTAAAATGCTCGTCACTTTGAAACCCAAGATCAAGATGCAGACAGAAGCGATAAAGACTGACGTTTCAGGTGTTTTTGTGTAAAAAATAAAGGCGTCAAAATCGGAACAGAGTCCTAAATACAGTCCCAAAACTGTACGAAAACTCCAAGTCCCATCAATAGAAACAAAAACGATTATACCAAATAGTCACCTCCCTCAAAAGCTTAAAACTCAAATTTTTTGCAGAGTTAAACTCCGAAATACTCCGAATCAAAAAATGATAATCTTCGTTGAATGATTTTTGGCAACACGGAAATTCCTGTAACTTTTTTCGGTGTCTCCCACCTTTTGGACTGATGTGGTATTAGACCAAACAATTATCACAACCCGAAGTAAGGGCACGGATTTTATAAATACCGAGTTAGAAATGATGGAATGAAAGGACCCAGAATATTTGAAGATGCTGAAGAGCTCCAAATTACTGATTCTCACCTTTGTAGACGAACTTTGTGGTGTTGATCTTGCTAACAAGGTGTTAAAAATTCAGACTTACAAAGTTTTGGGAAGATGAAACCAATCCAAACCCGTCACGGATTCAACTTGAAGTTACAACCCAGTTGATACCAGACAATAGGGTAAATGTACCATTTATTCGCCCACCTAAAAAACGTACCATTTATTGGCCTACCTGCCCACATTTATTTTTCTAATTTTTGTTTTTGTGACTACACTTTTTGAATAGCACTGGTTCGATAGCATTCTTTAAGCCCTTTCTTTTGATGAAATTGGATCTTGAAAAAGTTCGTTCAGTTCAGACTTATGTGGCGTATTGTACAGGTAGGCCAATAAATGGTACGTTTTTTAGGTGGGCGAATAAATGGTACACTTACCCTATTGTTGGTTTGGTATCTACCATGTACTAACGCCTTCCGTCATTGACTAGATGGTATAGAAATAAAATAGAAGGACCTCCATGACTCCATGCCTAATGAAAAATTCGGGAAAATTTTCAAACCCAGGTTACCAAAAATTTGCGAATTCAATATTTTGACTCCTGATCCTATCCTGTCTTCCTTCTCTCTTCGATTTCGGGACGATAAGACCATAGCAGTTACAGCTCCCTCTGTCAAACCTCTTAAAAAAAAGTATTTGTCGACTCTCTAGATATTATCTAGTTTGAGGAAGAACACTTACATTGATATTGACACTGATAGACTGGCTGTCTCACAAAACAGTCAGGTAACAATTCATAACTAGGTACCCCTAGGACGCACCCATGTCCTAACAACATTAGCAATAACAAGGCAAGAGTTTACTTGGTCTCCAAAATCCCTCAATGTCTACGCTTCAATTGTTTGAGTACGCTTCAAATGTGCGAAAAAAAAATCGTTCAAATCACAAGAGAGGCAGACCAAAACTAAGGAGAACTTCTCACTATTTTTGATGTGCCCCTCTTCCTTTTGTTAGGAACATTTGAGAAGGTTGAGGATTGAGGAAGACTGAAGACTGGAGAGAAAAATAATTTAGAAGGGAGGAGGTATTGAATAAAAGGGGCATAGCGGGGTAGGTTATAAGAAGGTAACTAGGTAACACAAACCCCGAATAAATTTGGAAATGGACTAAGGTACAGTAAACAGTAAATGAAGAAGATTGTAGAGGTTCCCCAAGACTGAGAGACTGGCTGTCTCACAAAACAGTCAGGTAACAACTAACTACCCCTAGGACGCACCCATGTCCTAACAACATTAGCAATAACTAGGTAAGAGTTTACTTGGTCTCCAAAATCCCTCAATGTCTACGCTTCAATTGTTGAAGTAGAATGTGCGAAAAAAATCGTTCAAATCGTCCCAACAAAAGAAAAGGTAACACAAAGTTTCATTCCAAAACAAAAGAACACGTTTATGGCCTTGTCAAATCAACCGTAACCAAAGGTAAACGTACCTTATTCGTTATTTTTGAAAGGAAATTTACAGCCCTCCAATAAAAACAATGCGAAAATTGGAGGTACAAATTTGGCCGACTTTACCTCTTGGTCTTTATTGCCAACAGGTGTGAGGTACCTAGAGAAAAAAGTAAAAGTATTTGGTACCTTTGTACCTACCTACAACCATTGTGGCGTTTCTGTTTTACCCAACTTTTACTTTATAAGGTAGAGTTGTAGAGGACGTACCTTATTCGTTATTTTTGAAAGGAAATTTACAGCCCTCCAATAAAAACCATGCGAAAATTGGAGGTACAAATTTGGCCGACTTTACCTCTTGGTTTTTATTGCCAACAGGTGTGAGGTACCTAGAGAAAAAGTAAAAGTATTTGGTACCTTTGTACAACCATTGTGGCGTTTCTATTTTACCGAACTTTTACTTTATAAGGTAGAGTTGTAGAGGAATATGTAGATGCTATCCATCGTAGTTACAAATCATTGACATGTTGTGGAGAAAATTGTTACAAGAACGAGCATTTTTTTCAAAAGAGTTCATCACTGATAGACTGATATCGTCCATAATTATGTAAGAAATGTATTATTATGATAGTAGAGTACCCAATGAACCTCATCATTCCATCACTAAGGTTAGTAGACGGCATGAATAAGTGCATTTCTCAGATAGATACCTACCTACTCATCTCGAAATTCTGAAATTAAACAACGCTTAAGCGGACCATTGTTCTAGTGACAAGGATACCCCATGAGGTACCTTACTCTCCCCAGGGCCTCTAGAATGTCCTGATGGGGTCTCCAGATCACCGGACCCAACACCAGAAATATTCAAGTGTCGAAGGTTAGTGAAAACGAAGACCAAAGTTAGAAAAATGACACGGTTATTGAAACGTCCGTTCGTCGCGTCGTGTCATTGTGATGATTTGTAGAGATAGGTAATTGAAATTATTAAAATGACATAGGTGTGTATAATTGTACACATTTTTCTAAATCATACATAACATTTATGTAATATGACCTAAGAACATTTTTGATAAATACTTGTTGAGGACATTTTTGATTATTGATTGAGAACTTTCTTTTTGAGCCTTGATTAAGAAAAAGAACATTCTTTTTGAGATTTGATTCAGAACTTTGTTTTTGAACCTTGACTGAGAACTTTCTTTTTCAGGTTTGATTGAGAACTTCCTTTTTCAGGCTTATTTCAGGACTTTCTTTTTGAGCCTTGATTGAGGACTTTCTTTTTCAGGCTTGATTGAGAACTTTCTTTTTCAGACTTGATTGAGAACTTTCCTTTTCAGGCTTATTTGAGGACTTTCTTTTTGAGCCTTGATTGAGAACTTTCTTTTTCAGACTTGATTGAGGGCTTTCTTTTTGAGCCTTGATTGAGAACTTTCTTTTTGAGCATTGATTGAGAACTTTCTTTTTGAGGCTTGATTGAGATGGAATTCCAACCTTTGATTTGAATCAATTTGATTCCATACCGTTGTTACCGTTGACATTTTGATGTTTACTATTCAAACAACAACACTTTGACGAAATAAATACCTAAAGATGGGCGCTTTTTAACACGAATGGAGCCATGGGAACTCAAAGTAACTTCGCACGAGATTTCTGACTGAACCAATGACCAAATCAAAGCGAAGCTGTTTGGGTAAGATTATATTTAACTATACAAAAGTCAAGGTACATAGGTAGGTGTACCAACGGTCCACACAAAACGTGAGGTGGTGATCTGGTGATAATGCCCTATTGCCCTCATACGTCAAGATTTTTAAGAAATCCGTTCTATTTCCCACATATCTCACACCAATTCCAAATGATTTTGTCTGGTGAAGAAATCTTTAAAAGCATTGGACAAATTCCCACCATACTTGGACACCTAAAGACACTAGTATAGATTACAGAACATCTATATACAGAACATCATTACTGTATTATAAACAGTGATAAACACTGAAGCTGAAATTTAATGTAGGAACATTATCTTACATTGTGAGTATTATGACACAAGCCCACCAACCATAGTCAATACCCTGGCCATACGCATAACTCTCACATTTCTATGCCCAAAAGGTGTTTACCATTGTCGGGAGTAGAATGAAAGACATCGTCACCATCAATAAAAACAATAACCGACCGTGACTAACACGGGGGTCGCTGTCAAACGGAGTTGTGTTTTCTTTTCAACCGTGGAGTAGCCCCTTGCTTCAAATGGTCAGTTTTGATGATCGCGGCTCAATCGGTATTGACATCTGGAGCAGCTGCTGGGCGTTAGAGATTTTTACCTTGATTCTTCTTTTGAAGTTCTTTTTTAAATGTGATAGATACAAAGAAATCCCTACCGTTAGGACTGACACTTTTAATTGTAAGGCCGCCGTACACATGGAGCGTGTCAAAAAATGAAGAACAGATTTTGCACTTCTGCCAGATAAACTCGCGAAGCAAAAGTGACTCTGTGCTGCAAATTGAGAACATCATTTAACCACTTGGGCTGTGGATCTGGATTTTATAGGGGCAAATAAATTTGATGATAGAGGTACTCGTAATTTCGTAGAAGTTTAACCCGTCCTTTAGGGCTGTTTGCCCTACACCTAACCCTCAGTGTGGATACAGTTTACTCAAAGCGAGTTTGACTCCCGAGCATGGTCATTCTTCGTGAGCATGACTCGCGCCGTCTAAATCCAGCTCTAAGGGAATGACTCATTAACCTAATCGAGCCAAAGAGCCAGCATATTTCGTATGAGCGATACGAAATTCGGTAGCGAAAGGATTGGGGAAGGTGTGAAAGTCATATAAACGAGGTATTTTGGTTTCTTGTAGACTGGATGGATTCTCACCAGCTAGAACAAAGGACAGCTTAGGTTCAACCTAGGACAACATCGTGTTACCTTGTTCAATTTCTAAGGAACTTTCTTTCAACCCATCCGCATTGTGAACTTTGTGATTGAAAGTGACATTTCGCATCGCTCGCTCTTGATTTGGATGTTTTTGACTCTTACTGTCAAAATTACCTCTCTGTAAGTACATTTTGGACATGGGAGGAGTTCAGATATAATTCGACCAATTTTTTGTGGGTATTGTTTCTGGGCATCCAAGGGGTTTTAAACCTTCAATCCCTCCAGCACCGTGAGTATAACATCCCTGAACAGGTATTTCGAGCTTTTTCTGTGTGAGGCATGTCTCACACAGACAACCTTTTTTTTCTAGTCCAATCGAGTTAGGACTATACTACCTGTTGATGAGGGCCAAAAGCTCGAAACACCTGTCCA
>NW_007378599.1:84231-98523 GCF_000475195.1 Diaphorina citri | reverse complement strand
ACTCATTCACATTTCATATTCACACACTGATTGCTCTATCTCCTGAACCACAACACCTAGAAAGCTGAAATTTGGTAGAAATATTCCTCTTATGGTCTAGGTGTGCAATAAGAAAGGATTTTTCGAAAATCTAAACCGATCCTGAGATATGATCAATTTCTGATCGCTAAAATCTCCACCATGAGAAATACACAGAGTGCAGAGACTGCGGGAGAGAAATGTTCCGCTCTCGACCAACATTTTGAGTTTCGTTTATGTTTTTAGTTTGATAACTATGCAGCTAATAGGGAGCGCGCAGCCCGACCGTATTTTTTTTTTTTCTACAAGTTCGGCCATGCCTTTTCTACAAGTTTGGGCATGCCTCGGGATGAACTAGCGGGATTCCGGAGCGAAGCGACGGAATTCAGATACAACAACATCTTAAAACTTAGATTAAAATTTAGCCATTCAGAAATCAGTTCCACTTAAACCAAATTTAAACACAGATTGTAGGTATAAATGAGGTTGCTCAATTATGGCCATAAATATTAAATGCTAACAAATGCCTGAGTGTAGCGGACGGATACAATACTATAAACCGGGGACACACTTTAAGATTTTAATCCAGTAGGATTAACCAGTCATTTTGGTTAACTTTAATCATTTGAATAAGATTCATAATTAATGGGATTGGTAATTAAACCTTTAATGGCCGGGATCACAAGTTTAAACTCGGTTTAAATTTAACTCTTGGATTAGGCAAATTTGATTGGCTGATTTCAAATATTTTCAAAAATATTAGTCAATCAAATTGCTTAAGAGTTAAATATTTAAACCTAGTTTAATCTCAGATTTTGACACCGGCCATGAAAGATAAACCAATCGGATTAACTTAATTTCCGACTTAAGAGTTAAATATTTAAACCTAGTTTAATCTCAGATTTTGACACCGGCCATGAAAGATAAACCAATCGGATTAACTTAATTTCCGGATTACCTTAATTTAATTTGGGTTAATTTGATCTCAAAGTTTGGCCCCGGGTAAAAACAATCTAAAACACAGAAACGAACAAAAGTCATGGTATAAAAAAAAGCAGAGATCTGAGGCGACATTTCAAACTAATCGAAAATGTAAAAGATCTTTGCAGTTATACAATGAAGACCCATAATAAAACTTAATCTAGGTGGCCCAAAAATTGCATTTTCTAGCGCGGACAATTAGGTGTCAACTGTCAACGTTTCTAGAAACCCTATATCTTCAAGTACGTGTAAATTTCGCCAAAACCTGAGGAAAAGAAAAACATCTAAACCGTAAATAATAACAAAAAACTGTGTGCTATGCACTCAAACAAATTTGAATAGAAATTTTAGAAATATTAGCACTAGGAGAAATGAGAAATGAAAAAAGGAATGAACACCGAAAAGAACACCGAACACCCTGAACACCGAAAAAAAAGTAAAGATCATTTCTTATTTGAAATAAAGACCGATTCAATTAGTTTAACTAATAATCCCAAATTTGATTTTGTCATTTCCACAATAATTATTAAATCTAAATTGTTATTTTTATGTATTCCAAATTTCAAGTAAAAATCATATTTTCGATGTCCATTCATTGAGTACAGAAATTACACATATTGCACAGGAATTATTCGAGTATTAAAGCTCATTCGGCAGTTCAACATTTGAGGGAACAATTAGATCATTCACATCCAAACACAATGCTTTCCCAAGGACCAATTGAATTAATCACACAATACCTAGGTTCCTTATGTTCAGCACTTTGACTAGACTGATGATTGCAAAATTGAGTAGAATAAGTAAATGTAGGAGTATTAAAGCTCATTCGGCAGTTCAACATTTGAGGGAACAATTAGATCATTCACATCCAAACACAATGCTTTCCCAAGGACCAATTTAATTAATCACACAATACCTAGGTTCCTTATGTTCAGCACTTTGACTAGACTGGTGATTGCAAAATTGAGTAGAATAAGTAAATGTGTTAGAAGAATTAAAAATATTGCACTGGTTTTCCAACTTAGACATTTCTCGAGTATGAATAACTTTGTGTATGAATTATTATTGCACAGGTCTTAATATTGACCATTCCCGTCCTTTCTTGGCGTGTGGAAAATGATGTAACTTAACACAGCCTTCATGAGCGGAAATTCGGAATTTTGATTTTTTTCCGCAACTTGTACAATCTGAATTCATTTTTTTACTTTTTATCTCGAGTTTGCACGTTTATATTATACTTTTCATTTATATTAGATTTTACAAACAAGCGAATTACAAAGCAAACAAAAATAAATTTTAAACATTGTCATAAATGTAGAAAAATATTGCACTGGTTTTCCAACTTACACATTTCTCGAGTATGAATAACTTTGTGTATGAATTATTATTGCACAGGTCTTAATACTGACTACATAGGTTTTCATATTGACTACATAAGTTTCTTGCATAAGGGTTTAATAAATAATCACATCGACACATCTCTTCAGGGTATTTGAAGGTATTATTTTTTATAAGTGGCAGGCCAGGGGCGTCATAGAGACCGGGACAGAGGGTTAGAAAAAATACCCAACACTCCCACGCTATCCTTGCTTAAGTTACCACTCCAATGCAAAACTGTAGAAACAATACCCTATCTCACCTCGTCCGAGCTCATCTCAACCCGGTACATAACCACACCCTGAAAAGTGACCATTTTAGATAAGCTATGTTAAATGTTACTTTAAGTTATCTTTCATGAAAATAAATCGAGCCTTTTTTTATATTTGTTTTTGTCGTGAAAAGAGGAGAAAACAGATTTTATTTTTTCAAGAGGTTTGATAGAGGGAACTGTGACTGGTAAGGTCTTATCGTTCCGAAAGCGAAGAGGGACGGAAGACAGGATAAGAGAAGGCCAGCCGTTCTAAGAACGAAATTTATCTGTTTAGGATAAAATCCGCCCCGGGTAGGAATCCAACCGACGACCTAGCGCTCACAAGGCAGATCGACAGTCGAAATTCAAAATCATTGAAACATCAATATTGCTAGACAGAATTCTTAAGGTAGAAACACACTACCATCACGTCACGTGAGCTCATCGGGAGTTAGAAATATGTAGTTCAAATGTTCAAAGTTTTCCCTTAATATTGTAGGGAATCTCGTTCAAGACAGCCACACTACTATCACGTCACGTGATCTCACGTGATAGTAGTGTGTTTCTACCCCTACACTTACTTTGAGCTGGTATGGAGATTTCAAATGATGGCAAGCTTTCTGTAGGAATCTAAGAACAAGTTCACTGTGTCTCTCATCCAATGGTTTGTCTCTATTGACACCAGGGGCGCTGAGTCTCTTCAGTATAGACTGGAGGTAGGTACCGAACGCACATCTCGCCTGAGTTTGACTGCAAATGATCAAAAATTACAGAATTGGGGGACTTTTAATTCAAAAATTTGGACCGATTGCAATACTTTCTCATTATGAATATAGTTCCGCTATACACAGTATAGACTGGAGGTAGGTACCGAACGCACATCTCGCCTGAGTTTGACTGCAAAATGATCAAAAATTACAGAATTGGGGGACTTTTCATTCAAAAATTTGGACCGATTGCAATACTTTCTCATTATTAATATAGTTCCGCTATACATTATTAAAAGAAAGGAAAAAGATCAGTGTTATGGTAGTTTTTATTTTGGAACGATGAAACAACTGTTACATAAGTCTCGTGTGGTCGTTGTTGTAGCAAACTATTTACATAGTGTCCCTCATCAAATGGACGAGAAGATCTCCGTGGCTGAGTGGGTATTACACTAGACTAGCACGCAGGAGGCCCGGGTTCAATTCCCGGCAGGGCCGAAGTTTTTTCGGACCTTTGCTTGGAGATCGGGGTGCACTCAGCCTCGTGAGGACAATTGAGTAGCGACCAGTGGCGGCATTACCAGAGTAATAAGAAAAAATTATAGATATGTCAGAAATAATACAGGAGGCTTTTAGTAATGCTGTGATATCCACAAAAATTGTGAAGAAGCTCTCAGCTTCACCACAAATAAATCAAGATTTAGATTAGTATGTACATGTCAGCCAGACGTGGCGTCTACTTTTGTTATCATAAAATTGAATGTCTGAGCTTACCTGCCTCGGTGGTGTAGTGGTCAAGGCGCTCGCCTGGTAAACAGGAGGGCGTGGGTTCAATCCCAGCCGAGGAATATTTAAGGGTATTTGAGTGAAATTTCGAGTGTATGGCCGCCATACACGCCTTATATGGACGCTACGCCACTGCTGATTTCAAATATTTTCAAAAATATTAGTCAATCAAATTGCTTAAGAGTTATATATTTAAAACTAATTTAAACTCAGATTTTGACACCGGCCATGAAAGATAAACCAATCGGATTAACTTAATTTCCGGATTCCCTTAATTTAATTTGGGTTAATTTGATCTCAAAGTTTGGCCCCGGGCAAAAACAATCTAAAACACAGAAACAAACAAGAGTCATGGTATAAAATAAAGCAGAGATCTGACGCGACATTTCAAACTAATCGAAAAGGTAAAAGATCTTTGCAGTTATACACAAACAAGAGTCATGGTATAAAATAAAGCAGAGATCTGACGCGACATTTCAAACTAATCGAAAAGGTAAAAGATCTTTGCAGTTATACACTGAAGACCCATAATAAAACTTAATCTAGGTGACCCAAAAATTGCATTTTCTAGCGCGGAAAATTAGGTGTCAACTGTCAACGTTTCTAGAAACCCTATATCTTCAAATGCGTGTAAATGTCGCCAAATTTTGAGGAAAAGAAAAACATCTAAACCGTAAATAATAACAAAAAAACTGTGTGCTATGCACTCAAACAATTTTGAAAAGAAATTTTAGAACTATTAGCACTAGGAGAAATGAAAAAAGGAATGAACACCGAACACCGAAAAAAAGTAAAGATCATTTCTTATTTGAAATAAAGACCGATTCAATTAGTTTAACTAATAATCCCAAATTTGATTTTATCATTTCCACAATAATTATTAAATCTAAATTGTTATTTGTATGTATTTCAAATTTCAAGTAAAAATCATATTTTCGATGTCCATTCATTGAGTACAGAAATTACACATATTGCACAAGAATTATTCGAGTATTAAAGCTCATTCGGCAGTTCAACATTTGAGGGAACAATTAGATCATTCACATCCAAACACAATGCTTTCCCAAGGATCAATTTAATTAATCACACAATACCTAGGTACCTTATGTTCAGCACTTTGACTAGAATGATGATTGCAAAATTGAGTAGAATAAGTAAATGTAGAAGAATTAAAAATATTGCACTGGTTTTCCAACTTACACATTTCTCGAGTATGAATAACTTTGTGTATGAATTATTATTGCACAGGTTTTAATACTGACTACATTGGTTTTAATATTGACTACATAAGTTTCTTGCATAAGGGTTTAATAAATAATCACATAGACACATATCTTCAGGGTATTTGAAGGTATTATTTTTTATAAGTGGCAGGCCAGGGGCGTCATAGAGATATCAATTTGTAATATATATAATTATATATACAGAGATGTGCGAACCGCAAAATGCAAAATGGAAAATGCAAAATGCAAAATGTAAAATGTACATTTACATTTTACATTTCAAATTGGTTTTGAAAAAGCATTTTGCATTTTACATTTTAAATGCTTTTTTTGACCCATTTTACATTTGAGCCAAAATGCTTTTTTTTAAAAATGCTTTTTTGAAAAAAATTCATGATTTGGCCCTAAACTCCCAGTAGAAAACAGGGTCTCCACTCCAAATTTTTAAGAATCACTAGATTCAAGGAAAAGAAATCACTAGATTCTTAAATTCTCCCAAACGACGCTCTTCCGATCTTTGAGGAATAAACCAAACAGTCGACTTGGCACCATATCTCCGCTTTCTATATTGACACAGGCATCAGTCTCCTTGTTGTAGGCAAATAGATAAGCAATCATTTGCCTATGGACTGCAGTAGACCATACATGTTCATCTTATAGGCAGAAGGACCACATTGGCCGAAGAAAACTTGTGAACAGTTGAACATTTGTGTGTTGACTGTGAGCACCTCCTCGATATCATTCTCACTGAAAGTTAAAAGTAAGCAATAACATTATCACTGAAAGTTAAAAGTAAGGTAAGTAAATATCACTTAAAGTCAATAAAAAGGTAAATAGGTATTTCGCCACCAAAGCTTGTCCACACGTAGTCGACAACATCGATTCACCACGTTGATAAACAGCCATCGACTGTGTGTGGTCAGTGGACACAGCCTAATACGCTATTATGGCTGATTTTTTTTTTAAAAAAGGTTTGACAGAGGGAACAGTAACTGCTGAGGTCTTGTCATCCCGAAACCGAAGGATAAAGTCCACCCCGGGGCGGGAATTAAACCCGCGACCTAGGGCTTACGGAATATTTCGATGAATCTTCTTACCTGGCAACATTGAGGAATAAACCAAACAGTCAAGTCCCTTTACCCCAACAGTCTAAACGGCTGTAGGTTACTTGCGTCACAATTTTAACCTTCTATTTGAGGTCTCATATATTATATGGGATGATAATGCATACAAATGTGAGAATGTGAGATGACAAATCGTTAGAAGTTTTTTTTTCATCCTAAAAAAGATGGTGCTTCCTACTTCAAAGAACCTCTATGAATAATGACAAGTGCTGCTTTATTGCGTATAAATGATTTACATTGCGTATAAAAATATCCCTTTTCCAAGTCAAATAATATGTACGTAGGGCACACCATAACTCACCAAAACAATTGCTAAAGTGAGGCACAAACAGCCAAACAGTCGACTTGGCACCATATCTCCGCTTTCTATATTGACACAGGCATCAGTCTCCTTGTTGTAGGCAAATAGAAAGTCACTCAGTTGTTTAGCAATGACTGCCACGCGGTCCTTACCCGTCAGGTTCTTACTGGGTACCTGATAACAGGGAGAATATTAGTTGAAGCGCGGCCATTTTGAATCAGGAAGAAAAGTGAAGCGCCGCCATTTTGAATCAGAATGAGGGTGTGGTTATGTACCGGGTGGCAAATAGAAAGTCACTCAATTGTTTAGCAATGACTGCCACGCGGTCCTTACCCGTCAGGTTCTTACTGGGTACCTGATAACAGGGAAAATGTTAGTTCCTCTGGAATAAACCTGGGTACCTGAAAGGGAATAGGGTCAAGTCCGTCTCAGGAAGTAGGGTACAACGACATAATTATGTACCTGAATATCCCTCATCAGACCCTTACCATTTAGGGGCCCTGAGCTAGCTCTCTGGCCTTGATGACACCTCTTGGTATCCTCTTAATGGGATAGTATATGGACTCACAGCTTTCCTCTGGAATAAACCTGAGTGTGCGGACTCTTTAGAGGTGCTACAAATGGATTTTAGAGAAACTGAGGAGGTTGAAATATACCAGTGAGGGTACTTCTAAGTTCCATCAAGGCTTTGGGATAGCAGACCTATCAAACCCCTCATTAGACCCCTTCAGTTCGGGGGACCCGAGGTAGCTCTCTGGCCTAGGCACCTCTTTGTATCCTCTTAATGGGATAGTATATGAACTCACAGCTTTTCTCTAGAATAAACCTGAGTATGCGGACTCTTTAGAGGTGCTGCAGGTGAATTTTAGAGAAACTGGGGAGGTTGAAATATACCAGTGAGGGTACTTCTAGGTTACATCAAGGCCTTGGGATAGCAGACCTATCAAACCCCTCATTAGACCCCTTCAGTTCGGGGGCCCCGAGCTAGCTCTCTGGCCTGGACACCTCTTGGTATCCTCTTAATGGGATAGTATATGGACTCACAGCTTTTCTCTGGAATAAACCTGAGTATGCGGACTCTTTAGAGGTGCTGCAGGTGAATTTTAGAGAAACGGGAGGTTGAAATATACCAGTGAGGGTACTTCTAGGTTACATCAAGGCCTTGGGATAAAAAACCTATCAAACCCCTCATTAGACCCCTTCAGTTCGGGGGCCCCGAGCTAGCTCTCGGGCCTGGACACCTCTTGGTATCCTCTTAATGGGATAGTAGATGAACTCACAGATTTTCTCTGGAATAAACCTGAGTGTGCGGACTCTTTAGAGGTGCTGCAGGTGAATTTTAGAGAAACTGAGGAGGTTGAAATATACCAGTGAGGGTACTTCTAGGTTCCATCAAGGCCGGGGGATAGCAGCTCGGGCAAGGAAAAAAATACTGGTCACAATAGATCTACAGAGGTCGCAGTGTTAATTGCATACTCTCTCGAGAGAGGAGCAACCAGTCCCATAATAGAATATAATAGTTGAAGCGCCGCCATTTTGAATCATTAATAAAATTGTTACTTTCAATGATGGCAAGCTTTCTGTAGGAACCTAAGTACAAGTTCACTGTGTCTCTCATCCAATGGTTTGTCTCTATTGACACCAGGTCCTTTATACTTACTTTGAGCTGGTATGGAGATTTCAAATGATGGCAAGCTTTCTGTAGGAATATCTGAAAGAGGGCCTCTGAGTGAAATTTTGCTATTTATTGATGTCTTTCATGTTAAGGGAGATGTTTTAAACATAGATTTCTGTAGGTAAACATCATGAAATATGCTTTGGTAATCAGGATCTTGGATTGTTGAAGTTAGAAATTCATATCTCTCTGGTTGAATAATAAAAAAAAAAATCGCTATAATCATCTGAAAGAGGGCCTCTGAGTGAAATTTTGCTATTTATTGATGTCTTTCATGTTAAGGGAGATGTTTTAAACATAGATTTCTGTAGGGAAACACCATGGAATATGCTTTGGTAATCAGGATCTTGGATAGTTGAAGTTAGAAATTCATATCTCTTTGGTTGAATAATGAAAAAAAAAATCCCTATAATAAAATACGGCTTAACTCGAATTGAATAATTGAATTGACTTACTTGATATAGTCCGAGTGATGCTTATTGATGGAATAGTTGCACAGATGCATGCAGGGGTTCCACAAGTGTTTGCGGCCCGAGTCATATTTGACCGTGGCAAACCGGACCAGCCCCTCCTCGTACATGTAAATAATGAGAGGATCGTATGACGTCACCACGACGTACAGACGTAGGTCACATTTGTGGCCTTCCACCAGGAGAGGTTTCTCTATGTACTTGGCTACCACGACTGACTCCTCCAGAGGAACCTCGTCCGGCTGCGAGAAGAAATAGGAGAGGTAAAATAAATTCTAGAACAAACGGTGGACTTCACCAATATCAGCACCAACAAAGATCACAACACCAATAGCAGCCCTTTTAAGCTAACAACCTATTAAGTTACATTTGATTTGTATAGGCTTAACAGGGCTGTTAAGTTAACAGGCTATTAGGAGCTAAAAAGAAGGTTGGTATGAGCGTGTAAAGTTGGCGGGAAATTCGAAATTTTGATTTTTTTTCCGCAACTTGTACAATCTGAATTCATTTTTTTTTACTTTTTATCTCGTTATATATGTATTTGGAAAAATCCTACAATGCTGCAGTGAGCACCAAAGTTGTGATATAGTAACACAAAGAAAAGACATTTATTTTATTATTATTTATTTTTATTTTATCATAAAATTGAATGTCTGAGCTTACCTCAGTTTGAGACCATCTTCGAAACACTTGAGCACTTCTTGTTTGAGAACATTAGTATCCATGGTGGCGTAGCCTACTGCTGGAGTAAAGGGACTTTTCAGTCCTATGCGAGCAGTATAAATAAGCAGTATTATTATTATTATTACCTCAGTTTGAGACCATCTTCGAAACACTTGAGCACTTCTTGTTTGAGAACATTAGTATCCATGGTGGCAGGCAGATTATCTTCAGGAGTGGTGGGGTCTGAAACACATAAGTTATATTTTTAGTCTTGCAATTTTGAAGCATTCAGTAATTTGGAGGTTTTGCTTTTAATTTTTAGGTTTTCAGTAATTTTGAATTTTGATTGTCTTGAGATTTTGAAGTTTTCAATAATTTTGAATTTGAACGTTTTGCTTTTAATTTTGAGCTTTCAGTAATTTTGAATTTCGATTTTCTTCCAATTTATAAGGCGCGACATTAGTATCCATGGTGGCAGGCAGATTATCTTCAGGAGTGGTGGGGTCTGAAACACATAAGTTATATTTTTAGTCTTGCAATTTTGGAGTATTCAGTAATTTGGAGGTTTTGCTTTTAATTTTGAGGTTTTCAGTAATTTTGAATTTTGATTGTCTTGAAATTTTGAAGTTTTCAATAATTTTGAATTTGAACGTTTTGCTTTTAATTTTGAGGTTTCAGTGATTTTGAATTTAGATTATTTTGAAGTTTTCAGTAATTTTGAATTTCGACTTTCTTCCAATTTTGTGGTTTCAGTGATTTTGAATTTCGATTTTCTTCCAATTTATAAGGCGCATGTGTCGTAGGATTACCTACCTGAGGATGAGGTTCCCTCCAGACTGACCCGATGGCCTCGGCCCAGAGCCCTCTCATAGCGGCTTAACTTCTCGGCCGATATAACGGACGGTAGTGGCCTGGAAGGTAGAGGCCGCGGAAATAGGACCTAGAAACCCTATATCTTCAAATGCGTGTAAATGTCGCCAAATTTTGAGGAAAAGAAAAACATCTAAACCGTAAATAATAACAAAAAAACTGTGTGCTATGCACTCAAACAATTTTGAAAAGAAATTTTAGAACTATTAGCACTAGGAGAAATGAAAAAAGGAATGAACACCGAAAAAAAAGTAAAGATCATTTCTTATTTGAAATAAAGACCGATTCAATTAGTTTAACTAATAATCCCAAATTTGATTTTATCATTTCCACAATAATTATTAAATCTAAATTGTTATTTGTATGTATTTCAAATTTCAAGTAAAAATCATATTTTCGATGTCCATTCATTGAGTACAGAAATTACACATATTGCACAACTATAAACCCTATATCTTCAAATGCGTGTAAATGTCGCCAAATTTTGAGGAAAAGAAAAACATCTAAACCGTAAATAATAACAAAAAACTGTGTGCTATGCACTCAAACAAATTTGAAAAGAAATTTTAGAACTATTAGCACTAGGAGAAATGAAAAAAGGAATGAACACCGAACACCGGAAATAGGACCTGGTGTAGGAGGAGATTGTAGTTGTGGGCCGAGTACATGTTGATGGCTTGCATGTTGCCCGTGGTAGGAATGCCGGTCGCTGGATCTGAAATATAGGTGTGGGTTGCTCTTACTTGGCTGGTGAAGGATTGAGAGGCTGACGAAAAACGCCGACCCCGTCTGTGTACGGGAAAAGGCGAAGAAAAAGAAGAAAAAGAAGAAGAAGAAGTTGCTGTTACTAATATTCGATCCTGGCAGCCTGTTACCAGTTTAATTTGAAGAAATGCACACTCGCATTACTAAAACTACTCATAAAAAGTTGAAATCAGATTTAAAAAAAAAAAAAAGATAACCTCTGATAAATTTCTTTTAAAGCGGATTTCGGATCTGGAATTTGTATGTTCAAGTCCAAGTTAAGTCCTAAAACGTATTTCGGTGTACTACCCAACTGATGATCGATATTTGTCACAAGCATTTAAGTATGCTTAAGGTTAGGTTTTGGTTATAACGCACTGGGTTAGGCTATGCTGGGACATGAAAATAGAGAAAAAAAGAAGAAGAAAAAATAATATTAATAATCGGTATTCGATTTTTTTTTTTAAATCTTTTCATATCCAAGCATAACCTCACCTAGTACATAACCACAACCTAAAACAGTTAGAAATTCCTTTTTTTTCTAACTCACCGAGATAGCAGGAATATCGTTTCCAGGACTCTCGCGAGGGGAAGATCCGAATGAAGCCCCCTCGCCTTTCAAACTGAGCGCGGGCCCACTGAGGATTGAATCAATTCACTCTAGCCAATATTGGATATTGGAAAACCGAAATACACTGGTTCGAAACCACCATCATACACAACACATTATTAATAGAAAGGAAAAAGATCAGTGTTATGGTAGTTTTTATTTTGAAACGATGAAACAACTGTTACAAGTCTCGTGTGGTCGTCGCTGTAGCAAACTCTTCACATAGTGTCCCTCATCAAATGGACGAGAAGAGAAATCTCCGTGACCGAGTTTGTATCACACTAGGCTAGCACGCAGGAGGTCCGGGTTCGATTACCGGTGGGGCCGAAGTTTTTTCGGCCCTCTGCTTGGAGTTTGGGGTGCACTCAGCCTCGTGAGGGCAATTGAGTAGCTACTTTAATTGAGTAGCGACCAGTGGCGGCATTACCAGAGTCAAAAGAAAAAATATAGATACGACAGAAATAGTACAGGAGGCTCTTAGTAATGCTGTGATATCCACAAAAATTGTGAAGAAGCTCTCAGCTTCACCACAAATAAATCAAGATTTAGATTAGTATGTACATGTCAGCCAGACGTGGCGTCTACTTTTGTTATCATAAAAGAGAGGCTTCTCTATGTACTTGGCTACCACGACTGACTCCTCCAGAGGAACCTCGTCCGGCTGGAAGAAGAAATAGAATAGAATATATATTATCTCGTTTATCCTGCTCGGATAGCACTGAAAATGAAAAGTCCCTATTGAGAAACTCAAAATAAAACCCAACCTAAGAAAAATGTTTCAGAAATAAGTCTGGGGAGGGAAAAAGTTGCTGCTGCAAAAACATTTCTGGATTGTTGAGAATGGATCTGATAAAAATGTTGCTGGTGGGTACTAGGCTTCAGTCAACAAGCAGAAAGTAAGAGAAGGAACTTTAAAGTGTCTCTCTTTTAGTTTAAAAGTAACAATGAATCCTTAACAAGAGGTTATATTAGCCTTTTCCGCCAAATGAAACCTTCGACTCCTGCTCGGGCCAGATTTTATCCTAAACAGATAAGGTTCGTTCTCGGAACAGCTGGCTTTCTCCTATCCTGTCTTCCTTCGCAGGAAGATTAGCAGTTAGAGCTCCCTCTATCAATCCCCTTGAAAATAATAATAAACTCACCGTGTCCACAATATAAATGCCTCGACCGCGCGAGGACGCTACCGGCTTGACAATCCAGGGTCCGCGGGTTCGATAGTGACTGATGGTCAACTCTCGAAAGTCCCCGGGCATAACGAATGTCGACGGAATAAAATCGAAATGTTTGAAGCCTTTGCTATGTTGCATCTTCTCTATGTTCTTGTACAGGCGATCTTTGCGAGTCAACTCATAGGATCTGAAGAGAAAAACATAAGAACAAACATGTTTATGCCAGCCTAGTTAGCTTGGTTGGTAGCGCGCGGGCATAACGAATGTCGACGGAATAAAATCGAAATGTTTGAAGCCTTTGCAATGTTGCATCTTCTCTATGTTCTTGTACAGGCGATCCTTGCGAGTCAACTCATAGGATCTGAAGAGAAAATGAGAGAAAAACATGAGAACAAACATTTTTATGCCAGCCTAGTTAGCTTGGTTGGTAGCGCCTCTGCCTTGTAAGGGCTAGGCCGCTGGTTCGATTCCCGTCCGGGGCGGATTTTATCCTGAAGGGATAAGGTTGGTTCTCGGAACGGCTGGCTTTCTCCTATCCTGTCTTCCTGGAGTCCGCCGCATAGTAGAGGAGCAAAAATAGAGTTCAAGGAAGAGCCCGGGCCCCACGCCTCCCTCTAAATTCGGCCCTGATTCACCATTGACAAATAGACTAATAGTTACCTAGGGAAATGGTTAACTCTCTGATGGGGAGCCAATGAGCGTAGGGTTTGAGGTTTGGGATGAAGGCCGGACCAGAGGAGGTTGAAATCCGCCACATCTGACGTCACCTGAAACACACAAACAATAACACATTTGAGAACAAAGCCGAGAAAAATTCGCTGACTTTTTTTCTTCTTCTTCTTCTTCTTCTTCTTCTTCTTCTTCGTCTTCTTCGAGGTTTGATGAGCATTTTTTGCTGTGACCACACAGTACTTTCTAGATGGCTATTTTACGCCCAGATTGAGAAAAACCATTTTATTTTATTTTCATTATTATTAGGTATTTTTTTCTTTTGATTGAGGTTTGATGACTGTAACTGTAATTGCTAAGGTCTTATCCTCCCAAAAGCAAAGAGAGAAGGAAGACAGGGTAGGAGAAAGCCAGCCGTTCCGAGAACGACTAAACAGCTAAACACCTTAGCTTCCTTCTGAATTAACCCCAATTTGTTCAAAATCTGATCATCGACATGTCTTGAAATTGAAATTAGGGTGAAACAGGCATAAGGAAATGGAACATTTTCGACAATTCTGACATATTTAGAACTGTTTTCACAATGTTGTAATATATCTCGTTCTATCAACAATCAACGAAAAATTGCCTGCGTCATGATAAATCAAAATGG
>NW_007378599.1:0-84219 GCF_000475195.1 Diaphorina citri | reverse complement strand
TTTTTTTTTTTTTTTTAGATTCAACCAAAGTGATTCCGCTTTGAACGTCCACACTTGCTGCCACAGGTCACTTCTGTATTTTCACTGGTTTAATCTGAAAAAGGGCCTCTGAGTGAAATTTTGCTATTTATTGATGTCTCTCATGTTAAGGGAGATGTTTTAAACATAGATTTCTGTAGGTAAACACCATGGAATATGTTTTGGTAATCAGGATCTTGGATTGTTGAAGTGAGAAATTCATATCTCTTTGGTTGAATAATAAAAAAAAAAATCCCTATAATAAAATACGGCTTAACTCGAATTGAATAATTGAATTGAATTACTTGATGTAGTCCGAGTGATGCTTATTGATGGAGCAGTATAGACTGGAGGTAGGTACCGAACGCACATCTCGCCTGAGTTTGACTGCAAAATGATCAAAAATTACAGAATTGGGGGACTTTTAATTCAAAAATTTGGACCGATTGCAATACTTTCTCATTATTAATATAGTTCCGCTACACATTATTAATAGAAAGGAAAAAGATCACTGTTATGGTAGTTTTTATTTTGGAACGATGAAACAACTGTTACATGACACTCGTATTTATGAACAAGAATGATCGTTCTTAGATCAGTCTCAAGTCAAAATTGACCAATCAAATGCCTTGAGACTATGCTTAGCACGAACTTAAGAGCCAGCATTTTGTTCATAAATATGGGTGTAAGTCTCGTGTGGTCGTCGTTGTAGCAAACTATTTACATAGTGTCCCTCATCAAATAAACGAGAAGAGAAATCTCCGTGACCGAGTTTGTATCACACTAGGCTAGCACGCAGGAGGTCCGGGTTCGATTCCCGGCAGGGCCGAAGTTTTTTCGGCCCTTTGCTTGGAGTTTGGGGTGCACTCAGCCTCGTGAGGACAATCGAGTAGCTACTTTAATTGAGTAGCGACCAGTGGCGGCATTACCAGAGTAAAAAGAAAAAATATAGATATGTCAGAAATAGTACAGGAGGCTCTTAGTAATGCTGTGATATCCACAAAAATTGTGAAGAAGCTCTCAGCTTCACCACAAATAAATCAAGATTTAGATTTAGATTAGTATGTACATGTCAGCCAGACGTGGCGTCTACTTTCGTTATCATAAAATTGAAATTCTGAGCTTACCTCAGTTTGAGACCATCTTCAAAACACTTGAGCACTTCTTGTTTGAGAACATTAGTATCCATGGTGGTAGGCAGATTATCTTCAGGAGTGGTGGGGTCTGAAACACATAAGTTATATTTTTAGTCTTGCAATTTTGAAGTATTCAGTAATTTGGAGGTTTTGCTTTTAATTTTTAGGTTTTCAGTAATTTTGAATTTTGATTGTCTTGAAATCTTGAAGTTTTCAATAATTTTGAATTTGAACGTTTTGCTTTTAATTTTGAGCTTTCAGTAATTTTGAATTTCGATTTTCTTCCAATTTATAAGGCGCGTGTGTCGTAGCATTACCTGAGGATGAGGTTCCCTCCAGACTGACCCGATGGCCTCGGCCCAGAGCCCTCTCATAGCGGCTTAACTTCTCGGCCGATATAACGGACGGTAGTGGCCTGGAAGGTAGAGGCCGCGGAAATAGGACCTGGTGTAGGAGGAGATTGTAGTTGTGGGCCGAGTACATGTTGATGGCTTGCATGTTGCCCGTGGTAGGAATGCCGGTGGCTGGATCTGAAATATAGTTGTGGGTTGCTGTTACTTGGCTGGTGAAGGATTGAGAGGCTGACGAAAAACGCCGACCCCGTCTGTATACGGGAAAAGGCGAAGAAAAAGTTTCAATAATTTTGAATTTGAACGTTTTGCTTTTAATTTTGAGCTTTCAGTAATTTTGAATTTCGACTTTCTTTCAATTTTGTGGTTTCAGTGATTTTGAATTTTGATTGTTTTGCTAATTTTTCAGTAATTTTGAATTTCGATTTTTTTCTTCCAATTTATAAGGCGCATGTGTCGTAGCATTGTGTCGTAGCATTACCTGAGGATGAGGTTCCCTCCAGACTGACCCGATGGCCTCGGCCCAGAGCCCTCTCATAGCGGCTTAACTTCTCGGCCGATATAACGGACGGTAGAGGCCTGGAAGGTAGAGGTCGCGGAAATAGGACCTGGTGTAGGAGGAGATTGTAGTTGTGGGCCGAGTACATGTTGATGGCTTGCATGTTGCCCGTGGTAGGAATGCCGGTGGCTGGATCTGAAATATAGGTGTGGGTTGCTGTGAAATCAGATTAAAAAAAAAAAAAAAAGATAACCTCAGTGCTGTAGGGTTTAAATTTCTTTTAAAGCGGATTTCGGATCTGGAATTTGTATGTCCAAGTTAAGTCCTTAAACGTATTTCGGTGTACTACCTAACTGATGATCGATATTTGTCACAAGCATTTAAGTATGCTTAAGGTTTTGGTTATAACGCACTGGGTTGGGCTATGCTGGGACATGAAGCGGGCATAACGAATGTCGACGGAATAAAATCGAAATGTTTGAAGCCTTTGCAATGTTGCATCTTCTCTATGTTCTTGTACAGGCGATCTTTGCGAGTCAACTCATAGGATCTGAAGAGAAAATGAGAGAAAAACATGAGAACAAACATATTTATGCCAGCCTAGTTAGCTTGGTTGGTAGCGCGTCTGCCTTGTAAGGGCTAGGCCGCTGGTTCGATTCCCGTCCCGGGCGGATTTTATCCTGAAGGGATAAGGTTGGTTCTCGGAACGGCTGGCTTTCTCCTATCCTGTCTTCCTTGAGTCCGCCCCATAGTAGAGGAGCAAAAATAGAGTTCAAGGAGGAGCCCGGGCCCCACGCCCCCTCTTAATTCGGCCCTGATTCACCACTAACAAATAGACTAATAGTTACCTAGGGAAATGGTTAACTCTCTGATGGGGAGCCAATGAGCGTAGGGTTTGAGGTTTAGGATGAAGGCCGGACCAGAGGAGGTTGAAATCCGCCACATCTGACGTCACCTGAAACACACAAACAGTAACACATTTGAGAACAAAGCCGAGAAAAATTCGCTGACTTTTTTTCTTCTTCTTCTTCTTCTTCTTCTTCTTCTTCTTCGTCTTCTTCGAGGTTTGATGAGCATTTTTTGCTGTGACCACACAGTACTTTCTAGATGGCTATTTTACGCCCAGATTGAGAAAAACCATTTTATTTTATTTTCATTATTATTAGGTATTTTTTTCTTTTGATTGAGGTTTGATGACTGTAACTGTAATTGCTAAGGTCTTATCCTCCCAAAAGCAAAGAGAGAAGGAAGACAGGGTAGGAGAAAGCCAGCCGTTCCGAGAACGACTAAACAGCTAAACACCTTAGCAGTTATAGAATGACGTTAAGTCGATTAAAAGATCGTCCTTCTGAATTCACCTAATTTGTTCCAAATCTGATCGTCAAAATGTCAGGAAATTAGATTGGAACAGGCATAAGGAAATGGAACATTTTCGACAATTCTGACATATTTAGAACTGTTTTCACATGGCTGTAATATATCTCGTTCTATCAACAATCAAGGAAAAATTGCCTGCGTCACGATAAATCAAAATGGACTGACAAGGAAATAAGCTGGGGAGGGGGGAGAGAGGGGGTTGAACCATGGAAAAGGTAAAGGGGAAGAAATGGAGGCGAGTGACAGGGGAAGAAGAAGAGAAGGAGAAAAGGGGAACACGAATATAATGGAAAATTCCCAATTAGCTTCCTTGATATATATAGCCTGAAGCCTAAAGCTGTGTCCACACATAGTGACAGGGGAAGAAGAAGAGAAGGAGAAAAGGGGAACACGAATATAATGGAAAATTCCCAATTAGCTTCCTTGATATGTATAGCCTGAAGCCTAAAGCTGTATCCACACATAGTCGACGGCCGGCGATCGATGTGATAAGAATACGAAAGACAACTTTTCTTCCAGTCGACCGTCGACTATGTATGAACATAGCTTTACGGACCTAAAATTAGTTGGGAAGTTTTTTTATTTCTTCCTTCTTTCCCTTCATGGCCTGCTTGTAATAGCTGTGTCCACACATAGTCGACGGCCGGCGATCGATGTGATAAGAATACGAAAGACAACTTTTCTTCCAGTCGACCGTCGACTATGTGTGAACATAGCTTTACGGACCTAAAATTAGTTGGGAAGTTTTTTTTATTTCTTCCTTCTTTCCCTTCATGGCCTGCTTGTAAATTCATATCCCCTCCCCAAGTAAGCGCAACTGATCTATTCCCATTTTCCAATGTCTTTATTTTCTCTTCTTTCTGAAACTGAATTTACATCTCTATTCTCATCTTTTCTTCTCTAAGCTTCCTATTTCTCTCTCTCTCCCTCCCAATATTTTCCTAAACTTTTCCGTCTTCCTCTCTTTTTTTGACATAAAAAAGAACGAGGTTTCGAGGCTAATTTTTTCGTTGACATTGAATGATTGTTTTTTTATTTTCTCTCTTTCCCCACTTCTACTTCCTTTTTTTTATTTATTTTTATTTCTCCTTCCTTCTTTTTCCTCTCCAATCTACCTCCTTCATTTACCTCTCTTTTTTTTCTGCCAAACATAATGAGATACCATATAATGTTTTCTTTTTACTTTATGTAAAAGTTTACCTTGGTTGTCATTTTTATTTCCATATTTTCAAAGTCTAAAGGAGGAGGGTTTCATATTTTAAAAGTCTAAGGGGAGGCAGGGTTCCATATTTTAAAAGTCTAAAAGAAAGAGGGACCCATGTTTAATAAGTGCAAGGGGACTAAGAGGAGGGAGAGAAAGTTTTTTAAAGACAGTTAGGTAGATAGATATTATTTTAACGACTGTTATGGGTATTAATGTGTATCTAAGGCCAGCCACTCACTATCAAGTATCAGGTAGACCTGACAGGTACACCTGATCAGGTCTATGGTATAGTGAGCTTGCAAATCACTCTTGTTCTTCATCTTTTAATTTCACTCCAGAAGTTTATTCCTCATTTTGTCGACTGTAGGGGGCAGATCTCATCAGCTTTTTTAGTTCTATATTTTTTTACGTTGAATTGGTGGATATGTCATCTAGGTTAAATTGGTGGAGATGACAAAATTACATAAATTGGTGGAGATACCAACCTCAGTGGTGCAGTGGTTAGCACGGTGGACTTTGAATCTGGAGGTTGGTGGTTCCAGTCCAAGTCATGTCATGAAATTTAGCGTAGTATATTAAGCGGGGAACGACATTTGTAACAAGCATTTATGCTTAACACAACTAAAATTCCTTAAATTGGTGGACCTTCCTCACCTTTTCCCGTGTTCAGACAGGGTTGGCGTTTTTCGTCAGCCTCTCAATCAGCCCTAAGGTGAATGCTTGGGGCTGAATTTTGGTTTTGGCTAAAAAAAAATCTGCGAGTGGATGCCCTTCGCACTCAACCTTTGCTATTCCTTTGGCAAGAGAAATTCCAGGCTGGTATCATCCCTGTTTGTAGAATACTTGTAAGAAGAGACTACAAGCAGGTATTGTCCTATAATTTGGAGCATTCCCCCCCCCCCAAGGCCCCTCCTCGTTAAAATCCTGGATACGGGCCTATGCCAAAATACGTCTCCTTTACCAGATAAATTGACAATGGGTGCTTTACGAGTATAAAGAAGTTGATAACAATTTCAATGAATTCGATACATACAGACATGAATGAAGCTTGGAACTCAAAAAGGTGACTGACGCCGGTTCGACACACTTTTAGGTCAAAGCTCTAGAAACATAAACATAATTATGTAGATAGAGAAATAACACAACATATACATATCAGGGTGTAAACTACACTTTTCAAGACCCCTCAGTATATCCCGTGGGAATCTGGGAATGCTATATAAGGTGAACTACAAATTTCAATCCAATTCTAGCAGGATAAACAAGGTATAATTCAGGAGCGCGGTATAAAAAGATGTAGGTGCATCTAAGTATACGTACATACGTAATAGGTACAGTTAACTGTTTGTTACGTTAGAGTTTGTACCAATTGACGTTTTTTCCTCCTGAAAATTATTTATTTTTTTTATTTATTTAATATACCTACCTTATTTATACTGTCGGCTAAGACTGAAAAGTCCCATTATGCCAACAGTTTAAACAGGCCTCATTTATTAACATCAATGGCAGAAAGGATCATCATTTGATTGAAACAGATATGATTCAAATAATTCTAATGCACAATTTATCGAAAATTAACCGCTGGGTATTGGAAGGTATCGCGCCTGCCTTGTTAGCGCTAGGTCGCGGGTTCGATTCCCGCCCGGGGCGAACACTATCCTAAATAGATTAGTTCCGTTCTCGGAACGGCGGGTTTTCTCCTATCCTGTAATCCTTTTCTCTTTGATTCAGGGACAATAAGACCTCCGGTGTTACAGTTCCCTCTATCAAACCTCTAAAAAAAAAAAATCTTCAAATTAAACACCTATGTACTTACGTATTCACATAAATAGAAAAGCCTGATGGCAATCTCTTCGTCAAAACAATGCCTACCACCTTGCACCTCTCAAATTAATGGTGTGGTATTTTCCATTCGATTGTAAAATAAATTGGTTGATGTGAGATTATCTTGCATAACATCTACTAATATCGACAAGTGCTTCCACTAATGTACGTATTCACATAAATAGAAAAGCCTGATGGCAATCTCTTCGTCAAAACAATGCCTACCACCTTGCACCTCTCAAATTAATGGTGTGCTATTTTCCATTCGATTGTAAAATAAATCGGTTGATGAGAGATTATCTTGCATAACATCTACTAATATCGACAAGTGCTTCCACTAATGGGCTGACCATATGTGTCCTAATGGCAGTTATTCCTGGTAACTATTATAAGGACTGCAGGAGATCGGGTTGACCAAATTTCATCAGTGGAACAATCATTAAAGAGTTTTTGTAGAGAAGGGTCTAGAGACGAAAATTGAGTTTCAAGTAGAAGAAGAAAGGAATTCTAATTGTGTTAAGCATAATTGCTGGGTCTAGAGACGAAAATTGAGTTTCAAGTAGAAGAAGAAAGGAATTCTAATTGTGTTAAGCATAATTGCTTGTCACAAATGTCGTTCTCTGCTTATAATGCAACGCTAAATTAAAAAAAAAAAAAAAGCGGCCGGTAGGCAGTTGCATTACAAATTTTCATCAGTAAATGGTTTCTTCAAATTAAACACCTATGTACTTACGTATTCACATAATTAGAAAAGTCTGATGGTAATCTCTTCGTCAAAACAATGCCTATCGCCTTGCACCTCTCAAATTAATGGTGTGGTATTTTCCATTCGATTGTAAAATGAATCGGTTGATGAGAGATTATCTTGCATAACATCTACTAATATCGACAAGTGCTTCCACTAATGGGCTGTCCACTGACCATATGTGTCTTAATGGCAGTTATTCCTGGTAACTATTATAAGGACTGCAGAGTCGGGTTGACCAAATTTCATCAGTGGATCAATCATTAAAGAGTTTTTGTAGAGAAGGGTCTAGAGACGAAAATCGAGTTTTAAGTAGAAGAAAGGAATTTTAATTGTGTTAAGCATAAATGCTTGTCACAAATGTCGTTCCCTGCTTAATGCACTACGCTAAATTTTATGACTTGACTAGGACTCGAACCACCAACCTCCAGATCCGAAGTCCAAAGCTCAAACGACTACACCACTGTGGTTGGTCATTGAGTTCAATAAAAAGTATTGTTAGCTCTTTAGGTAGTGTTTTGCATATTTTGATTCTTATCAAAAGCCTGGACAGGACAGGCCTGTCCTAGAGCTAGGTAGACCCTGAGAGATAATATTGTCAGGGTTGGATACGACAATGTCAAGTTCATCAAACAAGGCGGAAGTTCCCGGATTTTCTTATCTCACCTCATTTACATATACGTGTCCCTGGAATTCTAGTCTAGCTGATAAGGGAGACAATATTCCCAACAAGTGTTTTTTATTTGTTTTGTTTTTTTTTTTTTTTTATTCATTTTTTACAAGATTGGACCCATTTAGACCTCAAGTCAAACGTATGTGAAAAGTCCCCTGACTATTTCTGAAATGGATTTTCTTCCAGAATTGTTTGTTTGTTGTTTGTTTGGTAGACATTTATTTTTAGCACACAGCCAAGTATACCGTGCATAGTAAAATTGTTCATGTTCATTATCTCAGGGATAATAAAACTTACACTGCGTACGTATCTAATAATAAAGGAGACTTGTACAATATGCACCAGAATTGCACCTGTCGTGAATGATTATTTAGTGCTGATTTAGAGGTATAAAATAAGTCTAAATTTAGATGGTTAACGCTGGAAAACGGTGTTCTATACGGCCCATTGGTTCTCTTGTATCAGGGATAATAAAACTTACACTGCGTACGTATCTAATAATAAAGGAGACTTGTACAATATGCACCTGTCGTGAATGATTATTTACTGGTGATTTAGAGGTATAAAATAAGTCTAAATTTAGATGGTTAACGCTGGAAAACGGTGTTCTATACGTCCCATTGGTTCTCTTGTACTTATTATATTTTAAACTGCGGAGTTAAGTACCATTTTAAAATACGCACAACAATACTGCAAAATTTTCTCGTTATTTTTTTTTTTATAGCTTCTAGAGAAAAAGTTATGTTCCACTAGAAAATCTTAAATTTCCAGTTTCAAACAAAATTTCTGAAACTTGAAAAAATGTTGAAATCACTTCTTGTAAGAAATAGAATAAGGATATAAAACCCCTTTTAAATTTTATGACTTGACTTGGACTCGAACCACCAACCTCCAGATCCGAAGTCCAAAGCGCTGACCACTACACCACTGTGGTTGGTCAATGGTCATTGAGTTCAATAAAAAATACTATCAATTTTTTGAAATGACTACACAGAATGCATTAGTTTATCTCGCTGGGTGGGGAGCTGGGACAGGGCTGATAAGTCCGTTTACCCCTATAGGATGACCATGACCTTACCTACAGGTAGAGGACTGGAAAGTCCCTTCAGGACTGTACTCTGACCAAGCTTTAATCGATCGGATAGTAGTGAGTTCCTAGATCTAAAACGATGATTTTCCATTTTGTTTGATTGTTTTTTTTTTCACCATAAGTGTCCACAACGGGGCCCCGACTCACTGCGAGGATCGATGGTTTTGAATGCATTTGAGTAACATTCTAACCTCAAATCAAGTGTATCTAAAACAGTAGAATGTTCCAGGGTCCGTTGTGGACACAATGGTGCAAGGTATAGACTAGGGTCAATGGTCCGTGGTCTATGGTCCCCATTGTGGACGCGCACTAACACTTGGTGGTTTGACAGCTTTTGATTAAATTGGGCAGAAATCGAACCCGGGAACTCCGGCGTGTAAGCCTAGTGTGATGGTTATTGTGATACCCATAACCCACTAGTCTAAGCTACAGAGGCTTGATCTTCAGTTCACTGAACCACTAATACAATACGAATTTCCATGGTTTAAACGAGCAAGGGGTTAACTGAAGGTCAGATGAGTGTGAAAAGCAACATCGTGTCTCAATCATACTCTGCTTACGTCATTAGCGGTTCTCTTGTACTTATTAACCATTATTTTAAACTGCGGAGTTAAGTACCATTTTAAAATACGCACAACAATACTGCAAAATTTTCTCGTTATTTTTTATAGCTTCGAGAGAACGAGAGAAAAAGTTATGTTCCACTGCAAAATCTTAAATTTCGAGTTTCAAACAAAATTTCTGAAACTTGAAATAATGTTGAAATCACTTCTTGTAAGAAATAGAATAAGGATATAAAACCCCTTTCTCCTTGAGAGAGAGAGAGAGAGAGAGAGAGAGAGAGAGAGAGAGAGAGAGAGAGAGAGAAAGAGAGAGAGAGAGAGGGAGAGAGGGAGGGGAGAGGGAGGGGAGAGAGAGGGAGAGATTTACTTGGGTGTTTTTCTTTTTTTTTTTTTTTTTTTTTTTTTTTTATCCATTTAGACCTCAAGTAAAACCTATATGTGAAAAGTCGATTTCTGAAATGGATTTTCATCGAGAATTTGTTATTAGCTTACCTTATTTTATAATTGGCTAGGGTTCTTTGTGGGGGATTAGATATTATTTACATGACACTGCGGAGTTACGTATAATAATTCCCCTTGTTTGTTATTGTTTGTTTGGTAGACATTTATTTTTAGCACAAATCCAAGTATACCTACTTGCGACTTTTTCCCTGGAATAGTAATTTCCTTTTGTATTTTACTGATACTTAGACAGAATGGGACCATTCCAATGCTAGAGAGAGCAAATAATTGATATTTTACGTCGTGTTTCTTACGTTCTTTACGTTATGTTTCTTACGTTATGCTTTTTCAAACCAGAGTTTTCGTCGTCTTTTTCAGTTTTCTCACTCAGGGATAATAAAACTTACACTGCGTACGTATCTAATAATAAAGGAGACTTGTACAATATGCACCTGTCGTGAATGATTATTTACTGCTGATTTAGAGGTATAAAATAAGTCTAAATTTAGATGGTTAACGCTGGGAAACGGTGTTCTATACGGCCCATTGGTTCTCTTGATAGTAATTTCCTTTTGTATTTTACTGATACTTAGACAGAATGGGACCATTCCAATGCTAGAGAGAACAAATAATTGATATTTTACGTTCTTTACGTTATGTTTCTTACGTTATGCTTTTTCAAACCAGAGTTTTCGTCGTCTTTTTCAGTTTTCTCATTGTTAAAATGGCTTTTTTCTGATTGTCTTGCAAACAACGCTAGTTCTTTTTCTTCCTCAATTAGGTCTTATAAGTTAGGAGGTTAGGACAGTTAGGTGCATGTGTAAGCCAATTGGCTACCGGTCAATGGCTTTTTTCTGATTGTCTTGCAAACAACGCTAGTTCTTTTTCTTCCTCAATTAGGTCTTATAAGTTAGGAGGTTAGGACAGTTACTTCGCTAAAGATCTTTAACAAGGGAAATTTCAGGCTGGTATCCTTCCTGTTTAAAGTCCCCCAGCCAGACCCTTTCATTCCTGATTATTCCAGTCTCAGTGATAATTCAAACAGAGAACTTTGATCGGTTACCGTCACCACTGTCACTAGATCACGGAAGAGGTCTAAAAATAATAAATGAATAAAATATACGATGAATAAAAATTCTACGTTGCTTCATCTGTTAGATATTTATTACCCTTTATTGGATTTTCAGGCTCATTCTGGCAGTATAAACAGGGTATAGGTATTATTCTATTCTGTCACTAGATCACGGAAGAGGTCTAAAAATAATAAATGAATAAAATATACGATAAATAAAAATTCTACGTTACTTCATCTGTTAGATATTTATTACCCTTTATTGGATTTTCAGGCTCATTCTGGCAGTATAAACAGGGTATACGAGTAGGTATTATTCTATTCTATTCTGTGCTATCGGACTGGCGGCAATTGCCAACACCTGGTATTCTGGTAGCTGATGGTAGCACACAATCAGGCAACAAAGCAAAATCCTGATGGTATGTGGAAGTGTGCTGATCTCTTGTGAATATAAATCAGACACCAAGCCAAGGTCGTATCGGATAACATTGAAACGATGAATAGTGTTTGATCGTGATCGTTCAAATCATAGTATATTAATGTTGACTTCAATAGCACATTAGCAAATACTCGAGAGTTGAATTGAAATTCAAAAGAGGCAGCTGACAGATCGTTTGAGGAACCATTCAGAAGTACTTTGAAACCTCATGGTCTTGAATTGAAATTCAGAAGAGACTTATTTTGAGGAACCTCATATTGACTTCAACTGAAATTCAAAAGAGACATCGTCTGAGGAATCATAATATGACAAACGATTGTGATCATTTGAAATCTCTCATAGTGTTTGGCTCAACCAGGCACAGTGACAGAGGTCCAACTCTAAATAAAAATGTTACTGTGGTCAAATTCTCAAACAATGTTGAAGATAAATTTCCAGGCAACCTCCGTGGCCGAGTGGGTATCACACTAGGCTTACCACGCCGGAGGTTAATATGTAGAGGTCGTTCAATGAATCATGTACTAGAGACTGGACTGTGTAGGCACTGTAGGCGCCCTTACACTTTGTGCAAATATTAGTCATCGAAAACTAGCGCTGATAGAGAAACCAACAAGCCAAGTGCTGGCCTAAGTTAGCTTGGACGGTAGTGCGTCTGCCTTTTAAGTGCTAGATCGCGGTAGGGTTAACACAATATGGACCATTTTTAATTTTGATGTATTTTCCTCTTTGTTTTTTAAATAATTTTTCTTCTTTTTGAGGTCGGTATGTTTTCCTCTTTTCTTTTACAATAAATTTACCTACTAAATTTTGTCGCCTTTGTAGGAATTCATTTTTAGAAGAATAAAAAAATCGGATTTATCCACCACCGGTTTGCAGATTTTGAAAATACGGGCTGATCAACGACTCCAAAATATTCTCTCCTTACATTCTTACAATAGGTTGCCTCCACATAGGCAATGAAGGTAATAGAAAGTAAAAAATTTGCACCATGTTACAATTGTTACACATTACAGGCAACGTGGGTAACACAGTACGTACAATAACAATAAAAAAAAAATAAATGAATAATAAACTCAAATCTAAACAAGACAAACTAGGAAATGAGATAAAATTAAACTCTGTCCAATCAGACGAAGGGAAGGAGAGGGGGGACTCACGGCCAAGAATCAGAACGGACCAAAGCAGTTTAGTCTGCCATAGAGTGATCAAAGTATCACAGTGTAAAATCGACACATGTAATTCGACAAATTTTGTGTGTGAACGAGTGATTTGTGATAGAGTAATAAAAACTACGAATTAGGTATTTAAATTTTTGGAGTGATAATTAAATATTTTTTTCGAGTCTTTTTGTGTGTTACCTATACTTCGCAGGGGATATACGTTGCAGTCTTGTTTGGATTAACGAAAATTCAAAGGTAATTAATGTAATTATTGACTTCTTATTTCTCATGTAGATCGATGATAAATTAGATGGAAAAATTTCCAATTTTTCAAATCGAATTACAAATCGAAAATTCAAGTCGAAAACAAATCATGTCTTACTTCTGATTTTGAAATTTGAAAGAGGAAAATGCTATCCAAAATCTCAGGCTTTCGAATGCTGCATATCTTGGGAGGATAATCATAATCACCAACAGAAAAATTCTGGATCCGGCTGATTTCACTGAAATTTGGCAGACAGATACTAAATAAGTTTCTTGTCATTTGAAAATAAAACGGGTAACGTGGTCGAGCAGATTTCGAACACAAAAAATAAATTAATAATAAACTCAAATCTAAACAAGACAAACTAGGAAATGAGATAAAATTAAACTCTGTCCAATCAGACGAAGGGAGGGAGAGGGGGAGACTCACGGCCAAGAATCAGAACGGACCAAAGCAGTTTAGTTTGCCATAGAGTGATCAAAGTATCACAGTGTAAAATCGACACATGTAATTCGACAAATTTTGTGTGTGAACGAGTGATTTGTGATAGAGTAATAAAAATTACGAGTTATTTAAATTTTTGGAGTGATAATTAAATATTTTTTTCGAGTCTTTTTGTGTGTTACCAAATTGAAGAGAAAAGGAAGACAGAATAGGAGAAAGCCAGCCGTTCCGAGAACGAATATTAATAACCTCATCTCTTCAGGCTAAAGTTCGTCCCGTGCAGGAATCGAACTCGCCTTTCACTCCAGAAATTTCGACACTTTAAGTCTTCCTTGAGTGTAAAAAATACTGCAAAATTACTACCTACGAATTGCACGTCAACTACTTGTAAAAAGTAGATTCGCTGAGTCAATTAAGTCAAATTTACTCATTATTATACTTTGTTGATTTTGACAACATGTGGTATATTTTCACACCCTTGCTTACATTTAATTTTGACAAATTAAATTAATATCGTCATTAAAACCATTAAAAAATCAAATAGGTAACTTTGTACTCCAAAAAATCCTAACATATTATTTTATCACATTTCCTGCCAAATTATCAAAACGTCCCAGGGTCATACTCTACTTCGCAGGGGATATACGTTGCAGTCTTGTTTGGATTAACGAAAATTCAAAGGTAATTAATGTAATTATTGACTTCTTATTTCTTGTGTAGATCGATGATAAATTAGATGGAAAAATCAATTTTTCAAATCGAATTACAAATCGCAAATTCAAGTCGAAAACAAATCATGTCTTACTTCTGATTTTGAAATTTGAAAGATGAAAATGCTATCCAAAATCTCAGGCTTTCGAATGATGCACATCTTGGGAGGATAATCATAATCACCAACAGAAAAATTCTGAATCCGGCTGATTTCACTGAAATTTGGCAGACAGATACTAAATAAGTTTCTTATTATTATTGTATAAATAAATGGAAAGTATTGTTTGAAAAAAAAAAAAAAAGAACAGTGTTTTCAAAACGAGGTTGTCTTCCCAGGACCATGGTTCCTCACGAAAAAAATTGGACCGATTGCAATACTTTGTCATTACCTAGTATAGGTTCCCTATACGTAAGGGTAATAGAAAGTAAAAAAGTTTGAAAACCACTGTTCTATGATTTACAAAGAATTTAAGGTTAACGTAAGAACATCAAGAGTTAACATCAATGTAGGTTCGTAGACCACTTTGATTGATAATCAGCCCTAAAAGATGGGCTGTAAATGTTACAACAGAACACCCAAATAAGCACCATTCAATAGGATAAGGAAAGTCGTGTGATGTTCACACCAGATTTTTTAAATTGACAATGGTAGAATAAACCAACGCCATGTAATATTCTGACTGTTCTTACGAATGAATAATATTTTTTCTTGTCATTAATGCTGAAAATGGCAATAAAACGCAGTCTTTTCTTAACTTCTTTCTCCTGTCTTTTTTCTCCTCTTCTTCCTTATTTTGTACTTTCAGTGTTTCTTTTTCCTAGTTTTTTTCCTGTTTCTTGCTCTTCTTCTTAGAGTTTTTATTTATTTTCCTTCTTCTTCTTTTTCTTCTTGTTCACAGAGTTTTTCTTTGGTTTCTACTCCTTCCTCATTTTCTTCCACTCTTTGTACTTCCTCTTGTTCCAGTTCTTCTCCTGTTCTGTCGGTCCCTCTTCTTAAGTCCTCTTCTTTTCCTTGTTCTTTGCCTTCATCTGCTTCTTCTCCCTTTTTCTTGTCTTCTTCCTCTTCTTCGTCTTGTTTTTCTTGGTCTCTTTCTTCGTTGTTGCCTTCCTCTTCTCCTTCTTTTGCATCGTCTTCTTTTTTTTTCTTCGTCGTCTCCTTCTTCTCCCCTTTTGATTCGTCTTATACTTTTCTCTTCTTCTTCTTCTTTTCCTTCATCTTCTTCTTTTTCCTCATATTCATTGTTATTCGTGTCTGCCACTCGAGAGCGCAATTTACTTGCGACTTTTTCCCTGGAATAGTAATTTCCTTTTGTATTTTACTGATACTTAGACAGAATGGGACCATTCCAATGCTAGAGAGAACAAATAATTGATATTTTACGTCGTGTTTCTTAATACGTTCTTTACGTTATGTTTCTTACGTTATGCTTTTTTAAACCACAGTTTTCGTCGTCTTTTTCAGTTTTCTCATTGTTAAAATGGCTTTTTTCTGATTGTCTTGCAAACAACGCTAGTTCTTTTTCTTCCTCAATTAGGTCTTATAAGGAGGTTAGGACAGTTAGGTGCATGTGTAAGCCAATTGGCTACGGCTCTACTTCGCTAAAGAACTTTAACAAGGGAAATTTCAGGCTGGTATCCTTCCTGTTTAAAGTCCCCCCAGCCACACCCTTTCATTCCTGATTATTCCAGTCTCAGTGATAATTCAAAGGGACGGTAACCACTGTCACTAGATCACGGAAGAGGTCTAAAACTAATAAATGAATAAAATATACGATAGATAAAAATTCTACGTTGCTTCATCTGTTAGATATTTATTACCCTTTATTGGATTTCCAGGCTCATTCTGGCAGTATAAACAGGGTATAGGTATTATTCTATTCTATTCTGTTCAATCGGACTGGCGGCAATTGCCAACACCTGGTATTCTGGTAGCTGATGGTAGCACATAATCAGGCAACAAAGCAAAATCCTGATGGTATGTGGAAGTGTGCTGATCTCTTGTGAATATAAATCAGACACCAAGCCAAGGTCGTATCGGATAACATTGAAACGATGAATAGTGTTTGATCGTGATCGTTCAAATCATAGTACATTAATGTTGACTTCAATAGCATATCCTCGAGAGTTGAATTGAAATTCAAAAGAGGCAGCTGACAGATCGTTTGAGGAACCATTCCAGAAGTACTTTGAAACTTGACTTCAACTGAAATTCAAAAGAGACATCGTCTGAGGAATCATAATATGACAAACGATTGTGAACATTTGAAATCTCTTATAGTGTTTGGCTCAACCAGGCACAGTGACAGTGGTTCAACTCTAAAAAATGTTACTGTGGTCAAATTCTCAAACAATGTTGAAGATAAATTTCCAGGCAACCTCCGTGGCCGAGTGGGTATCACACTAGGCTTACACGCCGGAGGTTAATATGTAGAGGTCGTTCAATGAATCATGTACTAGAGACTAGACTGTGTAGGCACTGTAGGCGCCCTTACACTTTGTGCAAATATTAGTCATCGAAAACTATAGCGCTGATAGAGAAACCAACAAGCCAAGTGCTGGCCTAGTTAGCTTGGAGGGTAGTGCGTCTGCCTTTTAAGTGCTAGATCGCGGGGTCGATTCCCTTATCTGTTTAGGATTTTTTTTGTGACATTTCTCAAAAATCAAGGTAAAATATTTACTCGAATTCAACCTCTGGAAAGGGACAACAAGTCTCAGGTGAGAAATAATTCTGTAAGATCTCAAGCTCATGTGACCCATGCCTTCATGACCAATGAGAAGTCTGGTTGTGATGTTTGTCATAAGGATAAACATCCTCAGGCAAGTCTCTGAACGATATTTTACATACAGGTCCAAAACTGTATAACGAGTTGCTTACCATCCTATTGTCGTTCAGATTGTTCGAAGTAGCATTTACCACAGACATTAAGAAAATGTATCTACAAATATTGGTTCATCCAGACCATCGTAAGTATCAAAAGATTGTGTTCAGACCAACTCCAGGTGAACCTCTTCGTTCCTTTGCTCTGAACACCGTGACATTTGGTCTTACTCCCTCCCCGTTCTTGGCGCTTCGTTGTGTACAAGAACTCACGAAACAGGAAGCTCAAAACTTCCCCCTGGCATGTGAACGAGTGAAAAATGATAGCTACATGGATGATGTGTGCTCCTCCGTACCTAGTGAGGAGATAGCGTTGCAAACACAGCAACAACTTACAGGTATGTTCAAATCAGCTGGGTTTGAGCTGTCCAAATGGGCTTCTAACTCGAAGTCTCTATTGTGTAATATTCCTGATGAAAATCAGCTGGAAACTTGTGTCCAGTGGAATAGTGACTCGTCATTGAAAGTGTTAGGGCTGCAGTGGCACCCTGTCGATGATGTATTTATATTTCAAGTGAATGTGTCAGAAAGACCGTGCACAAAGCGTAACGTATTAAAGCTCACAGCTAGCATATTCGATGTGTTGGGACTTGTCGCTCCGGTCACCCTGTATGCGAAACTTTTCATTAAAAGATTGTGGGTTCTCAAGTTGGATTGGGACACTTCCCCTCCATCAGAATTACAGGAATTATGGAATACGTTTCAGACCGAGCTCCCGTTACTCTCAGGTATGTCCTTCCCTAGGCATATTGGTGTCGACCTAGTCAGTGATGTTGTGTTGGTAGGTTTTGGTGATGCTAGTGAGAAAGCTTATGCTTGCGCTGTGTATGCTAGAGTTCAGTCACAACAAGGTGACATCTCAGTCAATCTTATTTGTGCCAAGTCAAAAGTAAGTCCACTCAAGTCCTTGTCCATACCAAGACTTGAGCTCTGTGCCGCTCTATTACTCTCCAAAGTCATGAGACTATGTTTAGATACCTATCAGTCTCGTGTAAAAATCCGTGAGTATTACTGTCTATCTGACTCGAAAGTGACAATCGATTGGGTTCGATCCCCAGCATGTAGATGGAATACTTTCGTAGCCAACCGTGTGGCTAAAATACAGGAGAATGTGGGGAGCGAATGTTTCCATCATGTGGCAGGTACAGAGAACATAAGTGATTGTGCTTCAAGAGGAATGACACCTAGTCAGTTCTTAGAACATCCCTTGTGGAAAACAGGTCCAGAGTGGTTAACTAAACCAGTCAACTCTTGGCCGCTTGATCAAGACACGTCTAGTGTCAGTGACGAAATAGACATTGAGGAGAAAAAACATTTATTTGTGTTAGTGGAGCCACAAGAGTCCAACGTGCTCTTAACTCTGGCTCAGAAACTCTCCTCTTGGTCCAAGTTATTACATACAGTGGTTTATATTCTACGCGCATTGAAAATATTACCCCGACGTGATGGTGTTATCATACTGGCTTCTGATCTGCATTAACCTTTCCTTCCTCTCTCTCCTCCTCCTCTTCTTCCTTCACCTTCTTTTCATCGTCTCTTCTTGTTCTCCTCCATCCCTTCTTCCTTAGTTCCTCTTCTCTTCTTTTCCTTCAGCTCTTCTTCCTTCTCTTAATCCTTCTCCTTTTCTTCTTGTTTCTTCTCCTCCTTCTTCCTCCTCCCTCTCTCCTCCTCCTTTTCCTGATTCTTCTTCACCTTCCCCTCATTTCATCTTTAAAAGTTTTTTCGTGTTGTGTGTAGATTTCTCCGTTCTTTATTTCACGTGTGCTCAAGTTTTCTTCTCTTTGTATTAAGAGATCGCTTGAAAGTTTGAGTGGTATGTGCTCGCACGAAATGGTGTGTGCTTGTAGTCCGTTAATGTACTTTTATTGCTTTCTATTACCCCCATGATGTTAGAAATGGGGATTCTAGATAAATCAGAAGCATTTTTGTTATTGGAAAATTTGGAACTTCTCTCTCACAATAATTTGGAACTTCTCTCTCACGCTGAACAAAGCAGAAAAAAAGAAGGAAAGTTGAAAACTTTTTTTTTATCAAAATAAACTAATCTCAAACTGTAAATAAGTACATATTATTATAAAAATAATAGATAATAATAAAAAAAAAATAATAAAAAAAAACGGGTTTCGCTTCTTCTTTGTAGCAAATTGAAAGACGAGCAAACTTTCTGTTCGCAAATAAGTGATGGATTTCCTGTCGATGTTTCGAACAGAAAACTCCCTTTGTTTCCGCTCAACCCAGTTTTACTATCTTTCGAACAAAATGGGTAACTTAATAACCTAATATCTACAATCTAGGAACAGAAGGAGAAGAAGGAGGAGAAAAAGAAGAAAAAGAAAGAAGAGTAGGAGGAAGAGAAGAGGAAGAAGGAGGAGGAGACAAAGAAGAAGAAGGAGGAGAGGGAGAAGAAGAAGTACCGGATGTAGGACGGTAATGAAAATTGAGTGCACCTATTTTATTACTGCAAACCAATCAACCAATCACGAAGCTGCATTTCACTCCATCCAGAAGTAGAATCTCGAACTTTATTGCACCTATATACCTAGGTAACCAAACATTGTCAACACACTATCATGTATGTGAACAATAAAAACAATTGATTTGAATTGAACTGTAATGTAAGTAAGGGTAAGGGGATTGATGTTGTTAAACAGAGCTTACTCTTTGTGATGTACCAAGTGGTTATAATTGGCAACAATAAATTTTTCCCCCTATTACTCTCTTTTGGAAATTTGCCTTTGCAAAAGGATTCCAACGTACACTAAACGGACAAAAAATAGGTTGATCCTGTACGTACGTATAACTCCTGTCCATTCCTCCCTTGTATCATAGGCAGAATAGATGGTGAGATAAGTGAGTGATGTAAAAACCTCCCTCCCTTCATCACATACTCTCCCAATACACACACCCATCCCACCTTCCAATATTTTCCATTACCTCCTATAAACAACAGGAGAAAATTATGTTCCTAAATAAACAAAACAATGAACCCCCTCAATCTTCTATTCTCCTATTACCGAACCTAATCCTTCTTCTCATCTCCGTGTCTTTCACCAAGCCTTATCCCGGATATGTGATCTCCTCCCAGCCTTTCTAAGTCCCTAATACCTTGTTGTTAACGCCATACCTAATGGGTTAACCTGTATAGAACCCTCAAGGGTTAAATAACATATGATCAGGCATTCAGTTTAGTCGCAACGCGTTAACTTTTGATTCTTACATGCTAGCCTATCGGCTACCCTGTACTGGTGTAAAATAATAAAATTTGGTAGTCTTCTCATTGAGCTTAACAGTGACACATCTTGGTGTACGTGTGTACTTTTCCCTTCTCGCTCGCGGTACGGCTCCAACTAGGAGATTTGATTTTCACAACTAGTGAATTTTCTTGTACGCGATTTGTGAATATTAGTACAATTGTGAAAGCGTCTAGCTTTAAATTTATCGCTCTTTAATCTCGTCTAACTAAGACAAGTGTTGTGATTTTACTGAGTGCCTGTGACTTTTTACTTCTTGTAAATTTATTGGATTAATTTGGATTACCTACCTACATCTCTTCAAATCTGAATCAAAGCGAATCTTGGAACTCAAAGCGGCAGTTTCTCTAGACAATGTTCAGGGTCTCATACCTACAGCCCGGTAACCTCTTTCCTTTAGATTTATCCTTAGGGTTGTATGTATGTGGGGGGTTAGATGGGGGCGAGTTTTCTTGTTAGTATGATGCCAGCTGCGGATTCTATTCAAGGTAAGGACCTGTGTCACATACGTTTCTGTTCGGTGTTTTACAGCGCCTGTGGTGATACAGTCCGCTTATTTTCTATTCTTGTACAATTTGCTCTTGGGATATATATGTAAAACTAAACACTTGTCATTTAAAAATAAAAAGGTTACGGGTAACGTGGTCGAGCAGATTTCGAACACTAGGTATTTCATGTCTTCTGATAGTTTCATTTGTCCATACAAGGTGGGTTTTGAGTCAGCTATGTGTGATACATTCCTAGGGTGTATCACCCTAGGATCGTATCCTAGGACACATTCATTCACCGGGTATGGGGGTTAATTTTCAAAATTGACTTGGAAAAGTTCAACAATGGAGTGTCCAATAATGATGTGAATCCAGATGACCCCCTAATTATTTCAAGTTTCCTTAATACTACATCCTATATCACAATTATGAGGTACATATGTAAATATTTAAAGAGAGAGACTTCTTTCATGTCTTCTGATAGTTTCATTTGTCCATACAAGGTGGGTTTTGAGTCAGCTATGTGTGATACATTCCTAGGGTGTATCACCCTAATAGGATCGTATCCTAGGACACATTCATTCACCGGGTATGGGGCTTAATTTTCAAAGTTGACTTGGAAAAGTTCAACAATGGAGTGTCCAATAATGATTTGAATCCAGATGACCCCCTAATTATTTCAAGTTTCCTTAATACTACATCACAATCATGAGGTACATATGTAAATATTTAAAGAGAGAGACTTCTTAGAAGTTTTGTCACTTTTTTTGGCTGATTCGAACCAAGATTAAAAGTTCGAAAACCGGTTTTTGACCAATCAATTAACCAACGATCCCTATGGGGATCACAGTAGGTTGTAATCTTGATCTTCAGTTCACTGATACAATACGAATTTCCATGGCTTAAATGAGCAAGAGGTTAACTGAAGGTCAGATGAGTGCGAAAAGCAACATCGTGTCTCAATCATACTCTGCTTACGTCATTAGTAAATTAGCACAACTCGCAAAATAAACCTGATTGACATCCATCAGGACGTTACTGCCAACATCCTGCCCCCGAGTTACAATGTTCTTCATTGACTCTAATTGACCCTTTGACTCCACGAAGTACGAACGGACCTATATATTGTCCAAGTCCTGAAAGATATGATGTAGGTAGGTGTACTGGACCATCAGCAAGGAGTTAAAATGGTTCAAAGTGACTTCCGTGAGAGAGAGAGAGAGAATTAACCAACCAGGTATTGCATTTAAATAATTGGCTAAAAATCCCAGTGATTCACTGCAGGCTTGCGTAGCATAGGTTGATGATATTATTAGTGAACGCAACACAGCTAGATCACTAGATTCACGAGTGATACTTTTTAATTTCTTGATAGAGGACTCAGTAACTTTGTAAAGCTCCACACGAATTGAGATGAAATGAAATCTCAATACTTTTTAATTTCCTTCGTAAACGAATGCTGAAATTTTACAATTTTCAAAGAAACGACTATGAACCCATCTGGCCATCATGTGTGGTTAACCAGTAACCACACAATTGGCTAAAAATCCCAGTGATTCACTGCAGGCTTGCGTAGCATAGGTTGATGATATTAGTGAACGCAACACAGCTAAATCACTAGAATCACTAGATTCACGAGTGATACTTTTTAATTTGTTGATGGAGGACTCAAATTGGCTAAAAATCCCAGTGATTCACTGCAGGCTTGCGTAGCATAGGTTGATGATATTAGTGAACGCAACACAGCTAAATCACTAGATTCACGAGTGAACGAGTGATACTTTTTAATTTCTTGATGGAGGACTCTGTAACTTTGTAAAGCTCCACACGAATTGAGATGAAATGAAATCTCAATACTTTTTAATTTACTTCGTAAACGAATGCTGAAATTTTACAACCGTTTTCAAAGGAACGACTATGGACCCATCTGGCCATCATGTGTGGTTAACCAGTAACCACATCAACGTAACCAGAATTAGTTTTGGCTGACGACAAACGGCAAGGTTGTATTTGAGGGCAAATTCAATTAACTGTAAATCTGTGTACCTGGGACTGCAATAGTACGCGGTGCTATTGGCAAGAGTTCAATGTAAATGGAGCGGACTATGTATGTAACTAAGTACCTAACTGTATGTATGTAACTAAGTATAGTATAATAATTATTTGAAATAGAAACGCCATGCACATGGTCCCGGGTTTGATTTTCAGAGTTGAACACATAATAATAAAAAAAAAAATTACTCGTATTCAACAGGTTCCATTTGCAAAATAGATCTTGGCTACAATTTTTTGACCCTGCCGCGGCAATTGAACCCACCGGGTCTCCCGCGTGCAAGGTGACCGCAGTGATACCTACGTCCTACATTAGGGGCGGGTCTACAGTGTTTGTTCAAAGATCAGAGATTTGGAACTGAAAGTATTACTTTTATTTTTAAGAGTGGCAAAGGGCTTCAGAAGGGGAAATCAGGGGAAATCGTGAATAGTAGAACCTTCCAGAAGAAGAATATGGCTATAACTCCATTCAGATAAACAGCCTGTATGGCCGTTCAGCCTCGAGTCAAATAATTAGTAACTTCTAGAATCGAATAATAACAGACATTGGATCAATGAAAAGAACCTATAGAATCAAATGGAATATCAGCTAATCAAACATACTCTAATGATAAAGCAGATAATATCACAGTAATACCCTCGGACATAGATACATCAGACATGATAAATATAACGTGAAAGCAAAAGTGAAAAATTACACCGAGCGCGAACTGAGCATTAGATTGAAAATGACAACATTGAAGCGAATAGTATACAGGGTCACACAAGTCAAAGTGTTTTACGAACTTTTGAGAATAGAGAGAACTGATCCGGGATTCCCATGACGGACCCTGTAGGTACTAACGAGATAAACGTCATCACGAGGAAGAAGAAGGAAAACTGGAATAACTAAATGGAAAGGTGGAAAAAATGGAAAAGAAACTTATAAGACAAGTTAAAAAGATTGAAAAGTTATTTAGTTAAATATAAAAATAAATGGTAAGATAAATATACATATTTAAATAAAGAAGGACCCAGGAAAGACATCTACCTTTAGGAAAGACCAATGGCTTACTAAGAATACCTACTGAGAAAGATGAATTTCATAGTGTTGAGAAAACGCTGTACCAACGAATAATAACATTATGCATTGGTTGAGATAAACGTATGAGCACACATTGAAAACAATAATTAAAATAAATGAAAAGAATCTGATGTTTAATTTGGGACACACCCTCTGAATAGTTCGCAGAATTTCACACACATTCCCAAAACATCAGGTTGAAGGTTACGTCTCACAAACTCCGTCATAACACAACACACAATATAACATATTTAACACACCATAACATTATAACATAAAATACGGATACGTGAAGTATGACCAAACAATTAGCTTCATTAAAAAAAAAAACTGAATATCTCAGAACTTGGAAAACCCTCGCTTTTGTCTACAATCCACAGTTCAATCAAAGAGACAACTATGTTGGAATTGGTTATGTTACTCGGCCAAACAGTAATCAATTGATTAATCATTTAAATGAAGTTGAACTAGCAGAAGAACTGTGAGTGTGACTGAAATGGCAGAGATCTGGAATTAGGATCAACTCGAATGGCAAGTGACAACGAACCTTCTAGCACTATATTAATCATTTGCAAAATTCAGCAGGTTCTCATTATCTAAATATTCTAATTCATGTATTGTAAACCGTCTTGTCCAACAAAACACAATACACAAAAAAAAAAAAAAAAAAAATGAATATCTCAGAACTTGGAAAACCCTCGCTTCTGTCTACAATCCACAGTTCAATCAAAGAGAAAACTATGTTGGAATTGGTTATGTTACTCGGCCAAACAGTAATCAATTGATTAATCATTTAAATGAAGTGTAACTAGCAGAAGAACTGTGAGTGTGACTGAAATGGCAGAGATCTGAAATTAAGATCAACTCGATGGCAAGTGACAACGAACCTTCTAGCATTATATTAATCATTTGCAAAATTTAGCAGGTTCTCATTATCTAAATATTCTAATTCGTGTATTGTAAACCGTCTTGTCCAACAAAACACAACACCCAAAAAAAGATGAAATTATGCAAACTGTACCTAGTTACCAAGACAGATGAACATATTACCTTGTTTAATATTGAACAATAACACCCAAGAAAAATGATGTAGGTAGCATTACTTAATTCAACATGCAATACTTTATAGAACTATAGCGTCTTGCAATAAATCAAACCAGCATCCAATAATGAGTCGCGGATGATACGATATGAAAAACTTCTATAAAATGAACTCAAAAGTCCCGACTGTGGGATCGTCTGACTAGAAAATGTTAAACCGGGAGTAGAAAAACGTCTGGACGTAGGACGACTTTAAACCAGCCTGACTAGGTGAAGGTTACAAAGGATTTATCATGCTTTGAAGGAATAGTACAGGTCCTCGTGATGGTTGACTGCGGTTCGGGACGGGCCAAGTAATCTTGGCTAGAGACCATCAACCCCTTTCGGTGCAACTACACCGCTACAACAACCACAATCCAGGGCGAATCAATATAACTAGAGACCATTACCCCAGTGTATGGCTGGTAAAAAAAGAAGATCGTTCTCTCTTTTCTTTTACCATTGCCAATCGGCGAGAGCAGCAAGAGCTAAAGACGTCAATACAACTAAAAAAGTCTCTTGAATCTAGACTAAATTTAAACTCAGGCTACTCAGTATGACTCCGATCCTATTACCAGCAACTGCCCCAAAAGATGGGTTCAGCTTAATACGAATCTACGAATCCTACTACGGAATGTTCCATATCACCTCCACTGGTTAAGAATAATTTTTTTTTCCTTTACCTTTACATTTTCAAGTTTCGCATGACTATAAATATAAAGTTGTGGCAAAGTTCCCACGTGATAGAGTTACACTCAGGTGTCGGATGTCCACACAGGTTTTGATCTAGATTGCCACGTTGTCATAGAAGCTGTGAAGAGATCACGCTCACCACACAATGTTGGCAACACGGACTCTACGTCAGTGTGTGTTTCCATGTGTTGCAGATTGGAAATGTTTATTTAATATACCTTAAATGTGCCATCGCGTGACAGGTAACACATGGACGAGTCACACGAAACGACTTCCGTGCCTTGTGGCCACAATCTGAATTTGAACTGGCCTGCACATACATAGTTCCCTATACAAGCGGACCTTTTCGGGCGTATACCTGTTAGTGCATGTGCTCATAAGCTAGACCTGACAGGCGGACCTGTTCAGGCGTACCTGATCAGGTATACCTGACTTTCCTAGTAAAAGTTGTGTGGGAACAAGGTAGGTCGTTAAGCAATAGAGATGTTTCTGAGTTTACATTGTGAAAGAACTGTCATTCATGATTCATTGGCTAATGGTCGGGTCTACAGTCTTATTTTGACTACGAAGAGTATGCTGTCCAGTGGTGGCCGTTTTTCTGGGTGTATCCATACTAGATTAGTTGAGTGGTCAAAAACACTGCCTTGCAAGCGACAGGTCTCATCAGAGCTATATCTCGCTGATGCTGGTGCACCGCACCATCCAGTGAGTCAGATATAGGTGTGTATAATTCTCTATACAAGCGGACCTTTTCAGGCGTATACCTGTTAGGTGTACCTGATAGTGCATGTGCTCATAAGCTAGACCTGACAGGCGGACCTGTTCAGGCGTACCTGATCAGGTATACCTGTCACCTGATGAGCCCGCAGCCCACACACTATCCGTCAGGTCTACCTGATGGTGGATGGCTGGCCAAACATAGTTGAAAGCTGAGACCTGATCAGGTGTACCTGATGAGGAACAAGTTAACTTATTCACAAGGAATAGGAAATCAGCCATTAAAAGCAGTAAAGAACCTAACGAGTTTGTTAAAATGATTGCACCCTGTGAAATTATTCAATTGAAGAATCAGCGGTACTCAAACATCCAATTCAATGTGAAACTATAGTGATTTTTTTTGCCTAAAATTTCAATCCAAATCACGTTAACCAATGCTTCGGAAGTTGATCTGTTTTTTTCCAACTTGGAATCGCCAATAAATTTCAAAAATATGGTCCACCCGGCCAGAGAGGAAGAAAAATGTTGCCATTGTCCTCACTTGTCGCCATGAAGAATATTGTCCCTCGATCGCGAACAACTCCGGACCCAACAGCCTTCTGGCCCAATCCTGTAGAGGTGGCGTGGCTTCTGGGCTTAGAGAAGTAGTCGACGACAACAACAACGGATGTAAACTCATTGGGTCCCGTTGCCCTTTTTTCATGCCTTGAAACCCAGTGAGGCAAAATAGACAAATCCGGACGGGACCCAAATGAGTTTCCACCCAACAACAAGAACAACCATGAAGAATATTGTGTCTATTTGACAGAGTTGCATTCCAAGTGTGGCGAAAAAACTATTAAACTACAATAGTAACCTCCAATGACTCGTAATTCTCTAATCCCTATCGCCAATCTATGGTCTATGAACGTGACATGAGGTTTTAGAAATAAACAAAACATTTGCTGTCAATGTCGGGACAATGGTCATTTCAATGTCGGGACAATAGTCATATCATAAATGGACATTGGAGACACTTGGACAATGTCAAGGCAGGTGACATGGTCGTGACCAGAGTACCCAATGCAATCCGATAGCGATATTGATACTACTTATCTGAGTACTCTTATTGGACAATGTCAAGGCAGGTGACATGGTCGTGACCAGAGTACCCAATGCAATCCGATAGCGATATTGATACTACTTATCTGAGTACTTTTTTGCCACAACCACTGCCAGAGTACCTAAACTATTAAGTTACAGCACTGTTACAGAGTCTTCGAAAATGTGTTTGGCCGTTTTGTGAAATTGAAGACGTTAGAAGTAGGTAAGATTGTAAATAAATGTTGTAAATTTATATTATCGAAAAAAAAGTCGAATATCCCAAACCGTTGCGCCACACTCATCTGGAAACTTAGGTCTGTCAGACCGTCTGAGAGATCGATGACTCGAGCATTTTTCGCCACACACGTTCCCAACCACTGCCAGAGTATCTAAACTATTAAGTTACAGCACTGTTACAGAGTCTTCGAAAATGTGTTTGGCCGTTTTGTGAAAGGGAAGGGGTTAGAAGTAAGATTGTAAATAAATGTTGTAAATTTATATTATCGAACCTGGAGACCTGTCAGACCGTCTGAGAGATCGATGTCTCGCGCATTTTCCGCCACACACGTTCTGAGTGTTCTGACTGCCTGACAGACCTAGGGCTGTGAGACCGCGGTCTGTCAGACTAAGCAGTGGGCATAAGGTTTAGAAAGTGTCTACTATTTATTACTGCCAGGTAGATTGATCATTTCCTCTTGAATTAATTTTATTCCAAGTGGATTGAAAAAAGTGAGAGTGATCAAAGGTGGTTTTAACATGTTCGATGTGCGTACTAATACATATCAGAAAGTAAAATGTTCAGTTCGATGTATTGAAATAACATCAGTGTAAACTCATTATTTCCAGTAAACTTTCCATGTTTGTTGTGGCGGCATTACCGGTGTAAAAAGATTATTGAAATATGGAAATTGATTGCAAAGGGGGCACTGAGTAATGCTGTAATATCAACAGATGTTGTGAAGAAGCTCTGCTTTACCACAAAGAATTTGAGATTTGATTGATTTTGAGCTTTTCATGTTTGTTTTGTAGAACAATAAAATCCTGGAAACGGGCCTGCTCTGAACGGCCCTCATCTCTCTATGGGAGCGAATTGTTGCAGACATGGCCCGAATCTATTATATGTACATTGAATGAATGACGTGTGTAACCAATGTAAATTGATAACATAATCTTTATCAATGCCAGTCACGAGAAAACAATAAGAAGGCTTGGTAAAGACCGGAGAGGTAGGATTTTTTTTTTTTTTTTTCCAAGAGGTTTAGAGAGAACTGTAACTGCCAAGGTCGTATCGCCTCGAAATCGAGAAGAAAGACAGGATAGGAGAAAGCCAGCCGTTCCGAAAACAAATATTATCCGTTCAGGATAAAATCCGCCCCGGGCAGGAATTTAACCTGCGGACTAGCGCTTACAAGGCAGACTCGATATTGTGTTGGTAGGTCTGGTTGTCGGTTTGTTTGTGATGTTATTGGAGCAGTTACGTCACAGGATTGTGATAATAAGACCCAAACAACAACCTTTGTACCTTGTTCCTAAATGATCTCTTGAATGATTCACAACCGGAAAATACTTTTAGGTAGGTATTTTTTTTTTTTTTTTTTTTTTTTTTTTTTTTTTTTTTTTTATAAATTTGTTTTTTTAAAAAGAAGCTCCTCACGCAATCTACAGAATCAGCTAGAAAACAGAAACCATACACCTTAGGTCAGAGTCAAGTGTATCGCTCTAACCATGAATCAATTAATTCAGCAAATTGGAAAAAGTCAACAATCGAAATTAATTCTCTTCATCTTCAAAGGGTTTTCTCTGCTTGAAAAGGACAACCTCATGTTGTTCACGATGGTGGTTCAGGACGAGCCAAATAAACATGGCTATAGACCACCATCACCCTGGTGTATGGCTGATATAAAAAGCTGTCTTTTCTTTATTCTGCTATCGGAATTCGGCTAAAGCTAAATCTGCTACAACAACAAGTCCTTCATCAAATGGGAAAAAGTTAAGGACCAAAATGAATTCCTTATTCCTTCATCAAATGGGAAAACTTTAAGAACCGATTCATTCCATGCAATTACGGTACTCTACCGCACTGACAATTAGGTACTTAAATAATACAGACCTTAATTCGCTCACATACTCTTTAACTATGTTATTTTTAACCCAGTAGTATATGTTTTACAACCAAGTTGAATAACAAGGAAGCTCACAAGCTATGTATGTGATTATCTTAGCTAGGAAAACTTTCGAACCTCACATCTGGAAAAAAAAAAAAAAAAAAAAACTTGAAAAGCTATCCTGTCCAACTTGAAAAGCTTGTCCAAAGACTGATGGACGGACAAAAAAACTTCACCTTACCCTGTCTGTCAGGAAAAAAAATAAACTTCTGTATAAGTACATCGGATAAGAAATAAGAAAAACGATTACATAAAACGAATAAAAAAACTCAAGGTTTTGTCAGAGAACTCCTGCAAGTGCAGGTTTTCTATGAATGTAACTTTGCCAGCATGAGACTCAAGACTATCAAGATGATGGGAGCAGGATAAGAAAACTTGCCAAGAAGAGATTGTACTGATACGATTCTGAAGGAATCTGGCTGTGGTTTCTTTCTAGGATCTGTGACATGAGTCCGTAACATAAGGAATATGTTGAGGAAAAAGATTTGAAGGTGCAGTTTGAGATTTGAGAACAGACACTGACCTTAGCGTTTCCGGAATTCAAACTAGTCTGCCTTTAAATACACGGAACTTCTTTGGAGTTTATAGCCTGTCAGGACCTAATCTCTTGAGTCAAACAGACCTTACATTTAAATTCAAGGGAGTGCAATCAGACTTAAAAAAAGTGCCAAAGTTGATTGTAAAAATGTGGCAAACATTTGTGCTGGGTCAACACGAGAACACCAGAAAATAACCTGTTAAAATATTTGCAGTCAAAAGACGTGTGAATTTTATTTTTTGTCGATGGTGGGATCTTCTGCATGGCAAGCAAGCTCGTACCTCTGGGCTCACCGTATGATAAACTATTTAAAACGTTTTGAAAGAAGCATTACGGCGTAATTGCATCTTGTTTGCATCAAAAGACAAACAAATGATGACGAAACTCCCATATTCCACACAGGGCGATCCACAGGGGGGGTCTATCGAGTACATTTTGTTGTAATAAAAGCGGCTTCACCTTTAGCCGACTGGTAATGGCAGAATAAAGAAAAGATATATATATATTTTTTTTTTTATCTGCCATACACGAGGGGAAGATCTCTAGCCATTTAATTGAGTATTATTGTCAATTGTGGACTGTGAATTGGGCCGTATTGAGGGGGCCCAAACCCCCCCTTCGGGCTTTCATTCTGCTCCTTTACTGTGGGTCGGGGCTGAAATTTGGAGCAAGCCCCCGATGCACCACTCTTTGGACCTTTTTTATTTACTTGACCGAACAAGGACATTGACGGACTTAGCCAAATTGGTCTGGTCATTTATTAATTTAACCAATGAAAAATTCAATACACAATACATATTGGCATCTGCCATACACGAGGGGAAGATCTCTAGCCATTTAATTGAGTATTATTGTCAATTGTGGACTGTGAATTGGGCCGTATTGAGGGGGGTGGTCGAGGGGGCCCAAAGCCCGCCTTCGGGCTTTCATTCTGCTCCTTTACTTTGGGTCGGGGCCGGACTCGAAAAATTTGGAGCAAGCCCCCGATGCACCACTCTTTGGACCTTTTTTATTTACTTGACCGAACAAGGACATTGAGGGACTTAGCCAAATTGGTCTGGTCATTTATTAATGAAAAAACCAATGAAAAAATTCAATACACAATACATATTGGCCCCCTCAATAAAATCCTGGAAACGGGCCTGCTCTGAACGGCCCTCATCTCTCTATGGGAGCGAATTGTTGCAGACATGGCCCGAATCTATTATGTACATTGAATGAATGACGTGTGTAACCATTGTAAATTGATAACATAATCTTTATCTATGCCAGTCACGAGAAAACAATGAGAAAGCTTGGTAAAGACCGGAGAGGTAGGATTTTTTTTCCAAGAGGTTTGATAGAGAGAACTGTAACTGCCAAGGTCGTATCGCCCCGAAATCAAGAAAGACAGGATAGGAGAAAGCCAGCCGTTCCGAAAACAAACATTATCCGTTCAGGATAAAATCCGCCCTGGGCAGGAATTGAACCTGTGGACTAGCGCTTACAAGGCAGACTCCTCTTTAGATTGAGCAGGACTTTGGTTGGGAGGAAAAAAAAAAAAAAAAAAAAAAATGATTCCACAGTGTTAAGTGTTTACGATTTTCACATTGCCGCCTTTTTCAAATAAATTCAAATTCGCGCCATCGTTTTATCTTTCCTTATCAAAAACAGGTGGCCAACTGTGGAGACACATTACAAAATCAGATTGAAGAAAATAAAATCCATTTGGATACAAATTATTAATAAAGTTAATTGATTATTATTAAAAACTAATTAAAAGGATCATTACAGTGTCCAATACTCCAATTTATGGACAAAATTTAGTTTGAGATGAGTACGATTTATTTTTTGTGTCAGTAACATTTATTTTTAACAGTTACAAACCTGTCCTGATCAATAAGGAGTTAGAACAACTGCGGATACCTCTGTGGATTTCATAAAGTGAGACCACATTTTTATTATTTTCCAGAATTTCCAGTCGTTTTTTTAAAATAATGTAACTACCTAGGTAATCGAAAAAAATATAAATCATAGGTAAATTAATATAAATTTGTAATTTAAAATTTATAAAAATAGGTAGTCATTGGAATTATTTTAGCTAATTTCCATGATTTCCATTTCCACCCTCTCAAACGCATCTACTAAGCTTCATTTTTCACAAGCGCATGTATTGGTCTATCCCTATCCACTAGTTTTTCAACTCCTTGCAATCATTTGTTCCAAACTTTTGAAGATTTTTTTAATTTTTATCATTTTTTTTTTATCAGTTCTTTTGCAGAGTGCTTTCCGGAAGGTTCGTGCGGCTGGGTTTCTAGCTTCCTAAATGCAAGGTTTATAGGAAAACGTTTAAATTTTCGTGTTCCTGGTAAAAAGACCTTTAATTTGATATATAGGTCGACCAGGTTTGGATAAGTCCTTATATGGGGACAGACTGACGGACGGACGGACGGACAGACTGACACACACAGACGACACCGAAGCGAATACAATAGTCCGTCCCTTATACCTTTTTATTACTATTGTAATAATAAAGGAAGGACGGACTAAAAAATCATCATCTTCTTCTTAAGGTGCCTGTCCGGTCCGAACGTTGGCGATCATCCTGGCTATGATGATTTTGATGGTGGCAATCCGGATAAACTGTGTGGAGGTATTTCCAAACCAGGCTCTGAGGTTGGCAAGCCATGAGATTCTTCTGCACCCCGAAAGTCGTTTGCCTTGGATTTTTCACTGTAGATTCTGTAGAAAAAATCACTGTTGAAAGATTATCTGTCGAAAGACCAGGTTGGGAACATGGGATACATGTAGTGGCGTGTGTACTAGATTTAAGGAGGAAGTTTAGTTCCCCCTTCCTCCCCTTATTTCCTACCAGTATCTATTTCTATATATGTATCCATTTATACTATTATTTTATGATTATTTTTTAATAGTAGGGATATCTACGTTAGAACTTGATGGCAGTTTGTCGTGTTTCATTGTTCATATTATTTTCTCCAGCTTGTTTATTTCTATTACTACTGTCATAAGGTGTTCTCAGCTAATGCGTGATAGCCTCCCCTTCCCCTGCGTTTCCTTTCCCTTATGCCTAATATCCATTTCTTTCTTCTTCCCCTCTCCTCCTTGCTTTATCCCTTTTTCATTTCTTTCTCCTCTTCCATTGTGCTTATCTCTTTCTTACCTTCTCCCCCACTCTCTCTTTTCTAGTAAAACTCTCCTTCTCCCTCCCCTTCTCTCCTTTTTTCTCCCTCTCTCGCTCTCTGTCCCTTTCTCTCTCTCTTTCTCTCCTCTTCTCTAGGTACTCTCCTCATTTCTCTCTATCTTTCCCTCTCTCGAGTAATTTTGTGCTCTTTTCATTTTGACCTGACTTGGACGTGGCCACCAACCTCCAGGGTAGAAGTCCACCGTTCTAACCACTACACCGTTGAGGTTGGTTTCTTGGTGCATATTTTCCTATTCACACGTTTTTCGTCTCCGCTTGACTGCTCAGCAAAATGTAAATTGTTAGCATTGTTTATTTGTTGTATTTTTTGTTCGTATTAATTTTGTGCTCTTTTCATTTTGACCTGACTTGGACTTGGCCACCAACCTCCAGGGTAGAAGTCCACCGTTCTAACCACTACACCGTTAAGGTTGGTTTTTTGGTGCATATTTTCCTATTCACACGTTTTTCGTCTCTGCTTGACTGCTCAGCAAAATGTAAATTGTTAGCATTGTTTATTTGTTGTATTTTTTGTTTGTTTGTATTGAAACGAAACTTCAAAATGTTGGTCGAGAGCGGAACATTTCTCTCCCGCAGTCTCTGCACTCTGTGTATTTCTTATGGTGGTTTTAGCGATCAAAAATTGATCATATCTCAGGATCGGTTTAGATTTTCGCAAAATCCTTTCTTATTGCACACCTAGACCATAAAAGGAATATTCCTACCAAATTTCAGCTTTCTAGGTGTTGTGGTTCTGGAGATAGAGCGATCAGTGTGTGAAATGTGAATGAGTGAATGGATCTTGTTCTTATAATATAAGATTTGTTTTTGCAGTCACCCTGTCATTGTAGCTTTTGTTTCTGGCTAGCAGTGTCTGTGTGCAGTGAGGTGGAAACGTATAGATATCAAACCATACAATAATACAAACCTCCTGCAGGTGAATTTCCGGCCGTCGAAAACTTTTAAGCCCCATCGATTAGAAGAAAAGATGGTCATTATTGCTGAATGAGTTGACTTGGGCACTTAAATAAAATCTAATTGTGTGTTTTTGTTTTTAGAGAAGATATTTTTGATAGAGGGAACTGTCACAACGGGGGCCTTATCGTACCGAAAGCGAAGAGAGAAGGAAGACAGGATACGAGAAAGCCAGCCGTTCCGAGAACGAACATTACCCCATCAGGATAAAATCCGCCCCGGGCGGGAATCGAACCCGCGGCCTAGCGCTTACAAGGCAGACGCACTACCAACTAAGCTAACTAGGCTGGCTAAGGCAGGTTGAACTCGGACCATATTAATTTAACATACCACCTAAAACAGTTTCGAAAAGTTACCTTGGCTCGATTTCAATTCCCTTGTTTACTGTTAATATACTTTTAGAGACTTCAGTTCAAGTTTGTACGATTGTAGAGTTTACAAGGAAAATTTTGCCACAATGCTGGGAGACTTCAGTTCAACTTTGTACGATTGTAGAGTTTACAAGGAAAATTTTGCCACAATGCTGGGAGACTTCAGTTCAAGTTTATACGATTGTAGAGTTTACAAGAAAAATTTGCCACAGTGCTTTAAATAATGATTCAGTAAGCTGTAGAACTCAGATAAAGAGCTCTTGGAGGAGGGTAACGCGTCTGCTTTGTAAGCGCTAGGTCACGCGCTCTATTCCCGCCCGAGATGGATTTTGTCCTAAATAGATGAGGTTTGTTCTTGGAACGATTGTATTTCTCCTATCTGTCCTGTCTTCCTTCTCTTTTCGCTTTCGGGACGATAAGACTTTTGGCAGTTACAGTTCCCTCTATCAAAACTCTAAAATAATAATAAAAAAGGTAAATCATCGAGTTTTAAAGAACTGTACTTCTTCGTTCGTCCAATAATAATGGTTGAAGAGATTTTCGAAGGAAAATTCTGGAAGAGAAAGAGGTGTGAGGGAGTCATGGAAAAAGGGAAGCATCAGGATTTGTGTCTGGCTTAGGGCATAGCGCATAGAGCATTTTGCTCTCAGTTTTATGCGATTTGAATCGGCTGCTTCCCTCTATTTTCTTTTCCCTCTACCTGTTCTATTCTCTGTGCGCTATGCTCTGCACTCATCTAGGAAGTAGGAAGATACGGTGCCCCCCTATATCATGCTGAAACAAAGCTATTCAAGGGGCACCTGAACAAAATTGAAAACAGTTGAGAAACGCTGAGCTCTAACATTTCAAATGTTTGTCCCCCCTTCCTTTCTCTTCCAACCCTGAGGTAAGTACTTCTGTTCCCTCTACCTGCTCTATTCTCTGTGCGCTATGCTCTTCACTCATCTAGGAAGTAGGAAGATACGAAGCCCCCTATATCATCCTTGAAACAAAGCCCACAAAATCGCCCCTGCTGTTAATGCGAAGCCCTAAAATTGATAAATTTTCCATTTCTCTCATCCATGATGCTTTTAAACGAGAAATTTGTAGTTCATGTTTATGTGAAGCAGAAGGATTCGATTTGAAATTTTGAAATTAAATTGAAATCTTAATTGGGAATTTCAAATTAACATAGGGGCTTCTGGTGAGATGTTTATTATGGAATATGATGGAATGATGGGTTGCTTGTTTTGTTTATACAGGGTAGTGGTAACGGGTTGTTTGAAAGATCCATTTTCGTTCTACTGAAGGCCAATTGGGTATGCTATGATAAAATTTTGAAATTAAATTGAAATCTTAATTGGGAATTTCAAATTAACATAGGGGCTTCTGGTGAGATGTTTATTATGGAATATGATGGGTTGCTTGTTTTGTTTATACAGGGTAGTGGTAACGGGTTGTTTGAAAGTTCCATTTTCGTTCTACTGAAGGCCAATTGGGTATGTTATGATAACACAGTGAAATTAAATTGAAATCTTAATTGGGAATTTCAAATTAACATAGGGGCTTCTGGTGAGATGTTTATTATGGAATATGATGGAATGATTGGTTGCTTGTTTTGTTTATACAGGGTAGTGGTAACGGTTGTTTGAAAGTTCCATTTTCCGTTCTACTGAAGGCCAATTGGGTATGCTATGATAACACAGACCCATGAAAGCCATCCTAGTTAGCTTGGTTGGTAGCTCGTCTGCCTCGTAAGCGCTAGGCCGCGAGTTCGATTCCCGTTAGGTGGTAGGTAGGTACTTGCTAAGGTTCTGTTTAGGTAGGTGGTAGGTACTTGCTAAGTTTCTATTTAACTTTGATAGCTTGTATTAAACATGATCAGTGCAATAGTCCTGCCACATGAAAGCCATCCTAGTTAGCTTGGTTGGTAGCGCGTCTGCCTCGTAAGCGCTAGGCCGCGAGTTCGATTCCCGTTAGGTGGTAGTAGGTACTTGCTAAGGTTCTGTTTAGGTAGGTGGTAGGTACTTGCTAAGGTTCTGTTTAACTTTGATAGCTTGTATTAAACATGATCAGTGCAATAGTCCTGAACAGAAATGGACGCGGCACACAAGGGATCAGGAAGACCGCCTTAAACATAATAATGTATTAAACATCACCCTACTGTATTTATTAACCTTATTCTAAACAGAGTAGGTAGGTACCTCAGCGCTAGGCCGCGAGTTCGATTCCCGTTAGGTGGTAGGTAGGTACTTGCTAAGGTTCTGTTTAGGTAGGTGGTAGGTACTTGCTAAGGTTCTGTTTAACTTTGATAGCTTCTATTAAACATGATCAGTGCAATAGTCCTGTACAGAAATGGACGCGGCACACAAGGGATCAGGAAGAGACCGTCTTAACATAATAATGTATTAAACATCACCCTACTGTATTTATATACCTTATTCTAAACAGAGTAGGTAGGTACCTGCTAAGGTTCTGTTTAACTTTGATAGCTTGTATTAAACATGATCAGTGCAATAGTCCTGAACAGAAATGGACGCGGCACACAAGGGATCAGGAAGACCGCCTTAAACATAATAATGTATTAAACATCACCCTACTGTATTTATTAACCTTATTCTAAACAGAGTAGGTAGGTACCTCCTAAGGTTCTGTTTAACTTTGATAGCTTGTATTAAACATGATCAGTGCAATAGTCCTGAACAGAAATGGACGCGGCACACAAGGGATCAGGAAGAGACCGCCTTAAACATAATAATGTATTAAACATCACCCTACTGTATTTCTATACCTTATTCTAAACAGAGTAGGTAGGTACCTACCTGCTAAGGTTCTGTTTAAGTTTGATAGCTTGTATTAAACTGACAAGGGGAGTTTTTCCAACTCCTCTCACTCATCGACACTCGTCACTAGAATAAAATATGAAACTTACACGTGAATAGTTTCTGTACAGGGTGAACGGTTAGATTTCCGGCCGTCGAAAACTTTTACCGATCTGGAAACGTATAGATATCAAACAATACAATAATACACACCTCCTGCAGCCTGCAGGTGACTGGTAGACTTAAGTTCAACTTTGTACGATTGTAGAGTTTACAAGGAAAATTTTGCCACAATGCTGGGAGACTTCAGTTCAAGTTTGTACGATTGTAGAGTTTACAAGGAAAATTTTGCCACAATGCTGGGAGACTTCAGTTCAAGTTTGTACGATTGTAGAGTTTACAAGGAAAATTTGCCACAGTGCTTTAAATAATTTTTTCTTTTTATTTTATTTAAATAAACGGGAACTACCCATTATTTTACAAAAGTCCCTATCTTAAAACTAAGTTCTTATAGGTAGGTATGCTAGAATTAAAAAACAAAATATAAACATCGTAGAGAGATCCAAGTGGCAAACCACCTCTATCTCACCCAGGACAGATCAGTCTAAAGATAATGATTCAGTAAGCTGTAGAACTCAGATAAAGAGCCCTTGGGGGAGGCTAACGCGTTTGCTTTGTAAGCGCTAGGTCACGCGTTCTATTCCCGCCCGAGATGGATTTTATCCTAAATAGATGAGGTTCGTTCCTGGAACGATTGTATTTCTCCTATCTGTCCTGTCTTCCTTCTCTTTTCGCTTTCGGGACGGTAAGACTTTTGGCAGTTACAGTTCCCTCTATCAAAACTCTAAAACAATAATGAAAAAGGTAAATCGTCGAGTTTTAAAGAACTGTACTTCTTCGTTCGTCCAATAATAATGGTTGAAGAGATTTTCGAAGGAAAGGAAAATTCTGGAAGAAAAAGAGGAATGAGTCATAGAAATGTGAGGGAGTCATGGAAAAAGGGAAGCATCAGGATTTGTGTCTGGAAGATAATCAAAACTCTTCGAACTCAAACAAAACCCCTTGAATTGAAACTAAACTTCTGTTTATTCTTTCCCAATTTCGCCCATCTCTCGAACATACTCCAACAAAAGTCTCAACCTTTCCTTTCGCTTTTATATTAGATTTTATTATTTGAAGGCTAATAACTGGGACTGGTTGAATACAGATAAGAAGGCACGAATCTTATATTATAAAAGCAAGATCCATTCACATTTCACACACTGATCGCTCTATCTCCTGAACCACAACACCTAGAAACACATTATATTTCCATCCTAATTATTGAAGGTTTACTGGCAGAATTCACAAGGAAGAAGGCACGAATTAAGGAGCGCGGTAGCGCTCCGCCCCGCCAAGTCAAGGTTCGTTCTTATAAAAGCAAGATCCATTCACATTTCACACACTGATCGCTCTATCTCCTGAACCACAACACCTAGAAATACATTATATTTCCATCCTAATTATTGAAGGTTTAATGGCAGAATTCACAAGTAGTGAGACCTCTCCAACCCAAATTTGTAGCATGAAAAGGCCGTTTTTGAAAGACATTCTTAAAAGGGGCACCTGAACAAAATTGAAAACAGTTGAGAAACGCTGAGCTCTCAAATGTTTGTCTCCGGAGAACAGCTAACCCTAACCAGCCTAGCAAGCTGGCAGTTCCTCAAAGGGTTCTCTCTGCTTTTAAAAACCAAGAGGAGAGAGAGGAGAGAGGGAGAGAGAGAGAGGAGAGAGGAAGAGGGAGAGAGAGAGAGAGAGGAGAGAGAGAGAAGAATGAGAGAATGAAGGAGAAGTGCACGAAAAAGAGAGCAGAAAAGAAGAAAGGGAGAACAGCTAACCCTAACCAGCCTAGCAAGCTGGCAGTTCCTCAAAGGGTTCTCTCTGCTTTTAAAAACCAAGAGGAGAGAGAGAGGAGAGAGAGGAGAGAGGGAGAGAGAGAGGAGAGAGGGAGAGAGAGAGAGAAGAATGAGAGAATGAAGGAGAAGTGCATGAAAAAGAGAGCTGAAAAGAAGAGCGAAGAGGGGACGAGGAACGAGAAAATGGAAGAGAGGCTAGACAAGAAAAAATACAAGAGAAAGAGAAATGATAGGAAAAAGAGCAGGAATAGGAAGGACATGAAAGAACGGAAGAGATGAGAAAGGGAGGAGAGAAGAGAGGAGAAAATAAGAGAGAAGAGGGGAGGGGAAGTATAGAATTGCATGTGAAAGCAGTTGTGAATGCGATAAAATGTTTTGAAAATAGTATAGTGTTTGAATATAACTATATAACCTATGACCCTTTTCTGTGAGTAGGAAAAACAACCCTGCAAAACGGACGTGAAATGAAAAGGGTCAATATAATGGAATCTACCGTGTACTTTTATTTGCCTTCTTTGCTGTTTGCATAATACTAACTAACAGGCCTTATTTATACTGATAATAGCACTGAAAAGTCCTATGCGAACAATAGGCTAACTACTAAGAGGGGAGGGGAAGTATAGAATTGCATGTGAAAGCAGTTGTGAATGCGATAAAATGTTTTGAAAATAGTATAGTGTTTGAATATAACCTATGGCCCTTTTCTGTGAGTAGGAAAAACAACCCTGCGAAACGGACGTGAAATGAAAAGGGTCAATATAATGAAATCTACCGTGCAAGTACTTTTATTTGCCTTCTTTGCTGTTTGCACAACGGCAGAGCATAATACTCACAGGCCTTATTTATACTGTAATAGCACTGAAAAACTGAAAAGTCCTATGCGAACAATAGGCTACTACTATTATTGTGGTCCAATTCTCAAATGAAAATAGATTGAGGATAAAATTTCATACCTCGGCTGGGAATGAACCCACGCCCTCCTGTCTTCACCAATACATCACCGAGGAAAGTTACAATACATGGTAGACGTCTAGAACAAGCTGGGCCCGTCCCTCCGGGAATTATTTAGCCCGTAGTTTATTCGATCTGTACCTATGTACCTACTCAATTTGTTTAATATTCAGTTTATTATCATTCTTGATTTGATTTTTTGATTTTACTTTCATGTAATGATTTAAAATCAAGACTAGAGCCCGTTCTCCCTTTATTTCACAGCTCAAATGAGAACTTGCTGTCCTAATGAGGGATTGCATTAAATGTCGTGTGTTGACATTTGGAGTCTTGACCTTTACTCGAACGCAGTTTGGGTATTGGGTAGGTTGAGTGTTGTTTTCAACAGCCCAGCGGAAAGCGTATGTAAACATTTGTCTTTATAGGTATCAAGCGGTGTCTACACATTGTCGACGGGCGTCGATCATTGTGAAAAAAAAGCACAACAGACAACTTTTTTTCCAGACTATGTGTGGACACAGCTTTAGAGAATCAAAGTTTGAAGACGGAATTAAAGATGAGAGAGACCTGAAAACCGAAAACACACAAGGTACGGTCCAACTTCAAGTCTTTTAACATAATTATGACAATCAGAGTTGTGAAAAACAACCGTCTGGACGAGTTCTTTGGTAACTGACAATGAAGATATCCGGAGAGTAAAAAAAAAAAAAAAAAGTTTACACTAGTAGTCCTTTCACAAATTGGCAGTAAATAGTAAAACTACATAAATCAGCATCAATGAGGTGAAATTTAATAGCTATCTACTGGAGACAGAAGCAGTCATTCAACCATAGTGGGTGGAATTACTTGTCATTCACACAAACAAACCGGTTTTATTCTGATCCAGATCTAATTCATGTCATACCAAGTGTCGTAGCCTGTATTTTCACTTACCATAGAGCAAACATCCGATTTTGAACTTATTCCAAAGGATTAATCAATCAAAATTCAGCATTTGAGACTTTGGATGAAGATCCCAAATTCTGATCGAATAATCCTTTTAGAAATAATTTCAAAGTTCCAAACTCCATGTGTGGATCCGGAATCCGGATATAATCGGATAAAGCGATTTTAAAACAACAGATTTTAATTAAAAGGAGGCATATATTTTATTTATTCAAATAATTATTAGAAAAATAAATTTTTTTTTTTTTTTTAAATGGGGTTTGAAAGAGCAAACTGTAAATGCGGAGGTCTCATTGTCCCCAAATCGAAGAACGAACCTCATCTGTTTAGGATAAAATCCGGCCCGGGCTGGAATCTAACCCGCGACCTATTGCTTACAAGGCAAGGCAAGTGCGCTACCCTTCGAACTAACTTATAGACTGGCTTTTTCTAGACGTCTACCATGTATTATAACTTTCCTCGGTGATGTATTGGCGAAGACAGGAGGGCGTGGGTTCAATCCCAGCCGAGGTATGAAATTTTATCCTCAATCTATTTTCATTTGAGAATTGGACCACAATAAAAGTAGTAGCCTATTGTTCGCATAGGACTTTTCAGTTTTTCAGTGCTATTATCAGTATAAATAAGGCCTGTGAGTATTATGCTCTGCCGTTGTGCAAACAGCAAAGAAGGCAAATAAAAGTACAGGGTAGATTCCATTATATTGACCCTTTTCATTTCATGTCCGTTTCGCAGGGTTGTTTTTCCTACTCACAGAAAAAGGTCATAGGTTATATTCAAACACTATACTATTTTCAAAACATTTTATCGCATTCACAACCGGCAGTCGTATGAAAATTCCGAAGTCAAAGTCGAATTACCGGGTAAATTACCTACGTCTAGGAAACTGAATTCTTCCATAGTCATACAGTCTGCGGCACAAGCTCGGTAGATGACACAAAGGTTCTTGACACTAGACAACTCCAGTTTGCGAAGACAAAGCTCCATTCGGTAACAAGAACTGCTCAAATGTTGAAAATAACATTTTACAAAGAAAAGAAAATTCCCTGAGCCTCTTTTGTTGCCTCGTAAAAGATAATACGCAGGAACAAAGAGTTCAAAAGTCTCAAGGAGAAATTTTGATACCTTAACAAAATGTAAAAACCTAATTTGAGGAGGATGGCTTGACATCTTGTGTGAGCTTATGAAAGTTCTGGACACATCTTTGCATCCTTACTGTTCAACAGTACATTTGATAGAGGGAACTGTAACTACTGACGTTTTATAGTCCCGAAATAGAAGAAGACAGGATAGGAGAAAGCCAGCCATTCCGAGACCAGACCTTATATGTTGGAAAATAGTTCGCGACCTAGCGCTTACAAGGCAGACGCTAGCGCGCTACCCACCAAACTAACAAGGCTGGCTAATAATAATGATAATAAACTCTTGGGTGGAAGATAACCACTAGGCGAGGGTTATGGAGGAGTCGTTCTCTACAACCTAACCCTTAGGATTGAGGACACGCCTCCAGGCGAACGTCTAGCTAGACTACGCCACTGTTCTAATTCTGTCTGAGTGCTGTGTGATCTGGCAACCCAAACTTTGGGCAGCTCATCAATAAATTTTATGGATTGTTTCTGACAACCCTCTTTCTCCATTTTTCCAGACCGCAACCTCTTGCACGCCGCCCTAGTGGCAGCTCCCAACCTGAAATGCCTCCGCCTCCGAAACATCGCCACCGACGGCATTCTCGAGGTCATCGGGGCAGCCTGTCCCAACCTGACCGTCCTAGATGTCTCTCACTCCAGACAGGTCACCAATGCCGGTATCCGACAGCTACTGTATCAGGTGGAGCTCAGAGATAAGAGCAGTAAGAGACACAGTGCTGCCAGTCTGATCAAGAAGAAGCTGTCCGGCTGGAGCCGCATCAAACATTTAGCCAAGTGAGTTTTTTGTCGTATCTAAGACTATCCCTAACGATGGTTGGGTTGCCTAAGAGGGTAAAATCGCCGTCATTAAAAACTTTAGAAATTGAGTGGGGGTTGGGCACAAAAAAAGTCCAAAAATTGAGAAGAATAAAGACTGTAAACCCGGGGATCAGCAATTCATACAAATGTACACAATGTATTCGTAGACGCGTATAAGCTCAAGCCATCCTTTAGGGCTGTTTATCCCTACATCTGAGGCTCGAAGTGGACTTTTCGTGTACAATGTGTCCATTACATTACAAATATCGTTTCCTTTTCAGGTCGTTACAAGAGCGTCTGCTCCACAAAGGTGATCTCGCCCGGAAAGAAGTCCCACCTCTCCTGCTCGAGTACTGTGAGAAGCTGAGCCCCATGTGTCGTACACTACGCGTCCTCAACATCGCCAACACCGGGGTCAACGGGGAAGGCATCATCTTTGCTCTCAACAATGTTCCCACATTGGAGAGCTTAGGAGAGTACTGCCACATTGGACGAGCCATGGAGATCATTGACGACAACCATATTGATAATCTTAGGTGAGTGGGGAAGCCTTGGATAAGTGACGAAAGACGGAAAATGTGTTCAAAGTGAACATGTGTTCATTCACCTTGAAAATTAATTGAAACTAGTAGGTTCGCTATAGTTTTAATAGAAAGAACAAAGCACTCAATTTCCGATAAGTTCAACATTTTGTGAACACATTACAAGAATAATTTAAATGCTCTTGATTACCCATATAGGAAGCTAGGAACACTAGAGAGGTTCTCATTGTAGATTAACATGGTAAACGCCCGATTATTACATCCTTACAATGTTTCACTTTTCAGATTTGACTTGAAAACGGTCCGCTGTTCGAGAACAACACTTCGAAGATTGCAACTCATCTCCAAACTGTGTCCCAAACTGGATAAGATCACCATTAACGAGCCAAACCATTCTCCATCTGCCCTCTACCTTCTTCCATCCTCCATTACCTCTCTCGCCCTCCAGAACATCCCTACTGAAACCCACTGGATCAGTGGCCTCTATGAGTTCCTCAACACACAAGGTGCCAACTACACCCAGCTCACACTCCGCTTCTATCCAGGTGAATACCTAGCCACACTGGACGTCAGCAAAATCTTCAACTCCTGCCCCAACCTGAAAATGCTCATTGTAGACGGTGCAGAACTCTCATGGGGTGAACGAAGTAAGATAGTTCTCAACAAATTAGTCAAAGTACAACTAGGCAAGATCGTCTCCAGTGAGACACTACTCAGAATAGTGGAGAGTTCTCCAAGACTTCACACCCTGCATGTTCATAGTGTTCCTAACCTCACGTCCAAGACATTCACCGCCATCACCTCCGTGCCAAACCAAATAGAATGCTTCTACATCTACGAGGCTGTCAATGATCTCACAGAATCCCATGTCTTGCATTTCCTGCGCACATGGAAATCACTCAAACAACTCGGCAACTTGGGCAACTGGAAGCTAAGTCCGGCACAGATTGCTAACGTTCAATCCTACTTGAAAGGCGACAACTTTCAAATTCAGCTCAATGCCGGATCTCACTGGTTTTGTTCCAAGTGTTTTCCCCTGCCATGACGATATAAGTCTGTCTGAGATATGAATAGCTTCTGAGACAGACATTTCTGCACAACCTCAGTATTTGCCTGTCGTGACGGTATATTTTTGTCTAGTAATAATTTTACATTTTCCACGACCTCAGAACTGTCCTGAACAGGTGTTTGAACTTTGCATTGTGTTGGAAATTGAGTTTTACTCCAAGCTGAGGTGAGGAGGGAGTGAGTGAGAGGATAGATAAGAATATGTCAAGACATCCTCCTCAAATTAGGTTTTTATTTCTGCACAACCTCAGTATTTGCCTGTCGTGACGGTATATTTTTGTCTAGTAATAATTTTACAGTTTCCACGACCTCAGAACTGTCCTGAACAGGTGTTTGAACTTTGCATTGTGTTGGAAATTGAGTTTTACTTCAAACTGAGGTGAGGAGGGAGTGAGTGAGAGGATAGATAACAAGATGTCAAGACATCCTCCTCAAATTAGGTTTTAACATTTTGTTGAGGTATCAAAATTTCTCCTTGAGGCTTTTGAACTCTTTGTTCCTGCGTATTATCTTTTACGAGGCAACAAAAGAGGCTCAGGGAAATTTCTTTGTAAAATGTTATTTTCAACATTTGAGCAGTTCTTGTTACTGAATGGAGCTTTGTCTTCGCAAACTGGAGTTGTCTAGTGTCAAGAACCTTTGCGTCATCCACCGAGCTTGTGCCGCAGATTGTATGACTATGGAAGAATTCAGTTTCCTAGACGTAGGTAATTTACCCGGTAATTCGACTTTGACTTCGGAATTTTCATACGACTGCCACAAACAAGCAATGGTGCGTGATCAATGGCTCAAATCAAGAATCAGTCTTTCAAAATCGATTTCACCAAAAGAAATTATGAGACCCTGGGCTTGTGAAATCTTTCGTTGTTTGGATTGGACCTAATTAGATCCAATGCTAAAAATCCGCCCGCCTAGACGTAGGTAATTTACCCGGTAATTCGACTTTGACTTCGGAATTTTCATACGACTGCCACAAACAAGCAATGGTGCGTGATCAACGGTTCAAATCAAGAATCAGTCTTTCAAAATCGATTTCACCAAAAGAAATTATGAGACCCTGGTCTTGTGAAATCTTTCGTTGTTTGGATTGGACCTAATTAGATCCAATGCTAATCCGCCCAAAATCGATTTCACCAAAAGAAATTATGAGACCCTGGTCTTGTGAAATCTTTCGTTGTTTGGATTGGACCTAATTAGATCCAATGCTAAAAATCCGCCCAAAGGGTAATTTGAAACATTGAAATGTTTTCTCCAGAAAATATGACGTAAATTTACTTTATTTATTTGCAAGCATATGGCTGTGTTACTAATTAGTATTTTAGGTATAATTTTATTTTTCCAATAATTATTTGAAGAAATAAAATATATGCCTCCTTTTATTTAAAATCTGTTGTTTTAAAATCGCTTTATCCGATTATATCCGGATCCTCACATGGAGTTTGGAACTTTGAATTATTTCTAAAAGGATTAGGTATATGATCAGAATTTGGGATCTTCATCCAAAGTCTCAAATGCTGAATTTTGATTGATTAATCCTTTGGAATAAGTTCAAAATCGGATGTTTGGCTCCGGATATTAGAGTCTTCATCGTCAGTTACCAAAGAACTCGTCCAGACGATTGTTTTCCACAACTCTGATTGTCATAATTATGTTATTTTTTTATTTCAGACTTGAAGTTGGACCGTACCTTGTGTGTTTTCGGGCTTTTCAGGTCTCTCTCATGCATCTCTAATCCCGTCTTCAGCGAACTTTGATCCTCTAAAGCTGTGTCCACACATAGACTGGAAAAAAAGTTGTCTGTTGTACTTTTTTTTCACAATGATCGACGGCCGTCGACAATGTGTAGACACAGCTTGATACCTATAAAGACAAATTTTTACATACACTTTCCGATGGGCTGTTGAAAACAACACTCAAACCTACCCAATACCCAAACTACGGATGTTTGGCTCCGGATATTAGAGTCTTCATCGTCAGTTACCAAAGAACTCGTCCAGACGATTGTTTTCCACAACTCTGATTGTCAAAATTATGTTATTTTTTAATAAAGACTTGAAGTTGGCCCGTACCTTGTGTGTTTTCGGGCTTTTCAGGTCTCTCTCATCTCTAATCCCGTCTTCAGCGAACTTTGTTCCTCTAAAGCTGTGTCCACACATAGTCTGGAAAAAAGTTGTCTGTTGTACTTTTTTTTTTTCACAATGATCGATGGCCGTCGACAATGTGTAGACACAGCTTGATACCTATAAAGACAAAAATGTTTACATACGCTTTCCGCTGGGCTGTTGAAAACAACACTCAAACCTACCCAATACCCAAACTACGTTCGAGTAAAGGTCAAGACTCCAAATTTAATGTCAACACACGACATTTAATGCAATCCCTCATTAGGACAGCAAGTTCTCATTTGAGCTGATGGTTATACCTCTCAGTCATTAGGAGTTTCAACTACTTTTTTCCCATGAATTTTTCAAAAGTCGAAAGCAGTCCAATGAGCTTCAATGGAGAAGAAAAATGCTTTCCCTTGATGTCAAGGAGTGTACATGAACTCAACTCGATTGCTGAGTGCATTGATAAAGCCCTCATCAGTTCCGTCAAATGAATGAGAACATTTTTCACGAATATACGTTATAACGTGAATATTGTATTCACGTAGGTAAATTCAAATAGATTTTAATTTCATATTTTTTTCATAATTTCAAGATTTTAGAATTTCAACCGCAAGGCTCAAGAATACTCAGGATACCATGAGAAATTTACCTGTTAGGTAATTAAAATAAAAAAAAAGAGGAGGAAAATGATAAATCATAATCTACTGATCTCAGGTGCTTACAGGACTCCAAATACCTAGAGATCTAACGCTTTTACCAAATTCTCCGACAGTTAAGCTGCCTCACACGCCAGCTTCATCCGTCAAATTCTGTGAGAGAAAGTAAGTACCTAAAAGTAGGAAAAGATGGTATTAGCTATGTAAACTGTGTATATTATTTATTTAATCCATTTACTCTCGAAGACATGTGTCAAAAGTATCAGAACTCCTGAAATTCTTCGAAGATGATCGAGCTATTTACTAAAAGAAAAAAACTTGCCATTTCGCAGAAAACAATAAGGTTCAGCGAAAGTTTCAAGTTTGAACTTCTACAACCCCTGAGAATCGATCAAGAACAGAAGTACCTCAGGGTTGAAAGAGAAAGGAAGGGGGGACAAACATTTGAAATGTTAGAGCTCAGCGTTTCTCAACTGTTTTCAATTTTGTTCAGGTGCCCCTTGAATGTCTTTCAAAAACGGCCTTTTCATGCTACAAATTTGGGTTGGAGAGGTCTCACTACTTGTGAATTCTGCCAGTAAACCTTCAATAATTAGATGGAATTACAATGTATTCGTGCCTTCTTATCTTCTGTATTCATATTCATCCAGTCCCAGTTATTAGTCTTCTTCTGTATTCATATTCATCCAGTCCCAGTTGTATTCATATTCATCCAGTCCCAGTTATTAGTCTTCTGTATTCATATTCATCCAGTCCCAGTTATTAGCCTTCAAATAATAAAATCTAATATAAAAGCGAAAGGGGGTTCAAGGGGTTTTGTTTGAGTTCGAAGAGTTTTGTTTGAGATTTTTGATGGAGTATGTTCGAGAGATGGGCGAAATTGGGAAAGAATAAACAGAAGTTTAGTTTCAATTCAAGGGGTTTTGTTTGAGTTCGAAGAGTTTTGTTTATCTTACAGACACAAATCCTGATGCTTCCCCATGGGCTTATTTTTCCCCTCTACTCTCGTTTAGTCGTCAGACGTTCTATTTAATCAATTAGAACACGAAATACTTTTATTTCAGAACTTGTACCTCTATGAATGTAGGTAGGTATATTTATAGGGTAACTAGCATTGTTCACCCCTTGAAAACAATGAAAACGGGGAAGGGGGAGATTGTAGGTGTAGGTTCCTAGGTTGTGACTGTTGTGAGGAACATAGTTTTTTTAGTACGTATTAAAGTATGTTATTTATTTTTTATTATTGGGTAGCATTATGGCAATTTAATATTACGGAGTTTTCTTAATTTTCATAATTTAGATTTATTACTTTCTATTACTACAGTATAGCGGAGCTATACTAGTAATACTTGGTTCCATACCCTACTTTATTTTACGTCTTTCAATTTTAATTTGAATATCATCTCCTTGGAATAAATTCTACACAAATAGGTCCATACTATTTTTACATCTTCTTCTCTAGGGTATAACATGGAATTTTAAAAACAAAATTAAAGCTTGATAACAAACCACCTAACCCTTAGAGCTCCATTATTACGTGGTCAAATTCTCAAATAAATGAGGATAAAATTCCATACCTCGGCTGGGATCGAACCCACGCCCTCCTGATTACCAGGCGAGCGTCTTGACCACTACGCCACCGACTTTTGGCAGGTTTTTTATTATTATTTTAGAGTTTTGATAGAAGGAACTGTCACTGCCAAAAGTCTTATCGTCCCGAAAGCGAAAAGAGAAGGAAGACAGGACAGATAGGAGAAATACAATCGTTCCAAGAACGAACCTCATCTATTTAGGATAAAATCCATCTCGGGCGGGAATAGAACGCGTGACCTAGCGCTTACAAAGCAAACGCGTTACCCTCCCCCAACGGCTCTTTATCTGAGTTCTACAGCTTACTGAGTCATTATTTAAAGCACTGTGGCAAATTTTCCTTGTAAACTCTACAATCGTACAAACTTGAACTGAAGTCTCCCAGCATTGTGGCAAAATTTTCCTTGTAAACTCTACAATCGTACAAAGTGGAACCTAAGTCTACCAGTCACCTGCAGGAGGTTTGTATTATTGTATGGTTTGATATCTATACGTTTCCACTTCACTGCACACGTACAAACTTGAACTGAAGTCTCCCAGCATTGTGGCAAAATTTTCCTTGTAAACTCTACAATCGTACAAAGTTGAACTTAAGTCTACCAGTCACCTGCAGGCTGCAGGAGGTGTGTATTATTGTATTGTTTGATATCTATACGTTTCCACCTCACTGCACACAGACACTGCTAGCTAGAAACAAAAGCTACACTGACAGGGTGACTGCAAAAACAAATAAAAGTATTAACAGTAAACAAGGGAATTGAAATCGAGCCAAGATAACTTTTCGAAACTGTTATATGGTCCGAGTTCAACCTACCTTCGTCAGCCTAGTTAGCTTGTAAGCGTCAAACAAACATGTTGCAATAATGTTATAGTTTGAAATCTGGGTAGGCAGCTCTCAACTTAGGTGTGGCTTATTTAGGTTGCAGATACTCTACAATCTGGTTCATATATTGTAGTGATGAAATGAATTCTATAGATAGATCCAGATCTATAGATTCTTTCTTGGCAATCCAGATGTCAATCAAATAGTGTGATGGGTTTGTAATTTTTTGCAGAGGTTTGATGTGTGCTGCAAATATTTTTTTTATCAATAGAAGAAATCTTCAACTCTGTCAAACGGAGTCTATAGCTCTACACCATGGTCTATGGACATTGCCTAAATCACCTCTACAATCCACACTTTTTCTTTCTTTCTTTTTTTTTAAGTTTAGTTAACTACATACACTAGTACCTACATATTGCATAAATTACCTAGCTTTGGAAGAAACTGGGAGGGAGGGAGGTAGGTAGGTAGGTATATAAAATAGAAGGTATACTTGCTAATAAATTTGTACAGGAAGTTTGCATGTCTTCAAGTTTTTTTTCTACCACTCCTTGATGTGGAAAACTTTCAGATGAATTAAATTCGTAATGCCGATGGAAATGAACGAAACCTGAGCTCTCCATTAGGGAAAATATGAATAGAAGTTTAGAAAAAAAGTTGTGTGGTATGAAGAGAAGAAAGTTTTAAAACTTGAATGAAGATTTTGCCATGTTTGTTTGAGTGAAAATGACGACTTCAAGTGAGATTTGAATATAGGGTAAGACAAGGGGGCTGTTCAACAAAAAGAACACTGCACTTTGCAATAGCCATCATAGAGGAACTTCAGAAATGAATTTTACATGAATGTGAGCTGGGTGTAGTTGGCACCTTGTGTGTTGAGGAACTCATAGAGGCCACTGATCCAGTGGGTTTCAGTAGGGATGTTCTGGAGGGCTAGGGAGGTGATGGAGGACGGAAGAAGGTAGAGGGCAGATGGAGAATGGTTTGGCTCGTTAATGGTGATCTTATCCAGTTTGGGACACAGTTTGGAGATGAGTTGCAATCTTCGAAGTGTTGTTCTCGAACAGCGGACCGTTTTCAAGTCAAATCTGAAAAGTGAAACATTGTAAGGATGTAATAATCGGGCGTTTACCATGTTGATCTACAATGAGAACCTCTCTAGTGTTCCTAGCTTCCTATATGGGTAATCAAGAGCATTTAAATTATTCTTGTAATGTGTTCACAAAATGTTGAACTTATCGGAAATTGAGTGCTTTGTTCTTTCTATTAAAATTATAGAACCTGCTAGTTTCAATTAATTTTCAAGGTCAATGAACACATGTTCACTTTGAACACATTTTCCGTCTTTCGTCACTTATCCAAGGCTTCCCCACTCACCTAAGATTATCAATATGGTTGTCGTCAATGATCTCCATGGCTCTCCCAATGTGGCAGTACTCTCCCAAGCTCTCCAATGTGGGGTGAGCTGGGTGTAGTTGGCACCTTGTGTGTTGAGGAACTCATAGAGGCCACTGATCCAGTGGGTTTCAGTAGGGATGTTCTGGAGGGCGAGAGAGGTAATGGAGGATGGAAGAAGGTAGAGGGCAGATGGAGAATGGTTTGGCTCGTTAATGGTGATCTTATCCAGTTTGGGACACAGTTTGGAGATGAGTTGCAATCTTCGAAGCGTTGTTCTCGAACAGCGGACTGTTTTCAAGTCAAATCTGAAAAGTGAAATATGGAAAGAATATAATAATCGGGCGTATGTCACATGTTATCCTACGATGAGACCCTCTGTAGTGTTCGTACTAGTTCCTAGGTACCAAAAGCATTTGAATTATTTTTGTAATGTGTTCACAAAATGTTGGATTTGTGGAGCTCAGAGTGCCTTTTACTTTCTATTACTTACTAAAGTTATAGCGAACCTATACTAGTTTCAATTAAATTTCAAGGTTGTATAAACATATTTTCCGTCTTTCGTCACTTATCCGAGGCTTCCCCACTCACCTAAGTTTATCAGTATGGAGGCTTCGCTACTGTGTTGTTCTCGAACAGCGGACCGTTTTCAAGTCAAATCTGAAAAGTGAAACATTGTAAGGATGTAATAATCGGGCGTTTACCATGTTAATCTACAATGAGAACCTCTCTAGTGTTCCTATAGCTTCCTAGGTAATCAAGAGCATTTAAATTATTCTTGCAATGTGTTCACAAAATGTTGAACTTATCGGAAATTGAGTGCTTTGTTCTTTCTATTAAAACTATAGCGAACCTACTAGTTTCAATTAATTTTCAAGGTGAATGAACACATGTTCACTTTGAACACATTTTCCGTCTTTCGTCACTTATCCGAGGCTTCCCCACTCACTCACCTAAGATTATCAATATGGTTGTCGTCAATGATCTCCATGGCTCGTCCAATGTGGCAGTACTCTCCTAAGCTCTCCAATGTGGGAACATTGTTGAGAGCAAAGATGATGCCTTCCCCGTTGACCCCGGTGTTGGCGATGTTGAGGACGCGTAGTGTACGACACATGGGGCTCAGCTTCTCACAGTACTCGAGCAGGAGAGGTGGGACTTCTTTCCGGGCGAGATCACCTTTGTGGAGCAGACGCTCTTGTAACGACCTGAAAAGGAAACGATATTTGTAATGTAATGGACACATTGTACACGAAAAGTCCACTTCGAGCCTCAGATGTAGGGATAAACAGCCCTAAAGGATGGCTTGAGCTTATACGCGTCTACGAATACATTGTGTACATTTGTATGAATTGCTGATCCCCGGGTTTACAGTCTTTATTCTTCTCAATTTTTGGACTTTTTTTGTGCCCAACCCCCACTCAATTTCTAAAGTTTTTAATGACGGCGATTTTACCCTCTTAGGCAACCCAACCATCGTTAGGGATAGTCTTAGATACGACAAAAAACTCACTTGGCTAAATGTTTGATGCGGCTCCAGCCGGACAGCTTCTTCTTGATCAGACTGGCAGCACTGTGTCTCTTACTGCTCTTATCTCTGAGCTCCACCTGATACAGTAGCTGTCGGATACCGGCATTGGTGACCTGTCTGGAGTGAGAGACATCTAGGACGGTCAGGTTGGGACAGGCTGCCCCGATGACCTCGAGAATGCCGTCGGTGGCGATGTTTCGGAGGCGGAGGCATTTCAGGTTGGGAGCTGCCACTAGGGCGGCGTGCAAGAGGTTGCGGTCTGGAAAAATGGAGAAAGAGGGTTGTCAGAAACAATCCATAAAATTTATTGATGAGCTGCCCAAAGTTTGGGTTGCCAGATCACACAGCACTCAGACAGAATTAGAACAGTGGCGTAGTCTAGCTAGACGTTCGCCTGGAGGCGTGTCCTCAATCCTAAGGGTTAGGTTGTAGAGAACGACTCCTCCATAACCCTCGCCTAGTGGTTATCTTCCACCCAAGAGTTTATTATCATTATTATTAGCCAGCCTTGTTAGTTTGGTGGGTAGCGCGCTAGCGTCTGCCTTGTAAGCGCTAGGTCGCGAACTATTTTCCAACATATAAGGTCTGGTCTCGGAATGGCTGGCTTTCTCCTATCCTGTCTTCTTCTATTTCGGGACTATAAAACGTCAGTAGTTACAGTTCCCTCTATCAAATGTACTGTTGAACAGTAAGGATGCAAAGATGTGTCCAGAACTTTCATAAGCTCACAAAACAGAAGCGAAATTTGAAAAAGCAACAGAATATGGTCAGGTCAGTCTGGTCCCCACCATGTGATAAAACAGGTGTCAGAATGTTATTTTCATGGCACATTTCGTGTTACAAGGAATGTTCACACCTGTTGTGTACACCACATATTTCCCTCGACCTAGGAATGCTGAATATTTCATGACCTGTCAGTCACACTAACGAATGCCATTAACCTCTGCCCAAAAGGCTTTCAACTTCATGAATTAATTAGGGAGCATGTCACAAGTCAATTTACTTTATTTCGCCCTGAGAGGTTGAATCCAATTCCGTGAGAATGAACGAATTCCATTTTAATGAACGAAATAGCAAATTTGGGACCGTTGTACTACGTTCTTTTTTTAAAATACCCGGGTATTTACCCACCCTGGAGGTGGATAAATACCCGGGTAAATACCCAATTTTTATTTACCCACCCAGTGGGTATTTACCCACGACCCATCACTATTTCCAATACATAAGGTCTGGTATCGGAATGGCTGGCTTTCTCCTATCCTGTCTACTTTATTTCGGGACTATGAAACGTCAGTAGTTACAGTTCCCTCTATCAAATGTACTGTTGAACAGTAAGGATGCAAAGATGTGTCCAGAACTTTCATAAGCTCACAAAACAGAAGCGAAATTTGAAAAAGCAACAGAATATGGTCAGGTCAGTCTCGTCCCCACCATGTGATAAAACAGGTGTCAGAATGTTATTTTCATGGCACATTTCGTGTTACAAGGAATGTTCACACCTGTTGTGTACACCACATATTTCCCTCGACCTAGGAATGCTGAATATTTCATGACCTGTCAGTCACACTAACGAATGCCATTAACCTCTGCCCAAAAGGCTTTCAACTTCATGAATTAATTAGGGAGCATGTCACAAGTCAATTTACTCCTGAGAGGTTTAATCCGATTCCACAAGAAGTTTTAATGAAGAAATAGCAAATTTGAGACTGTTGTACCACGCGGCATGGACATACATACTAAAATGAAAATTGAAAATTCTTGAGTGAAACTATGCCAATAATGGTAAGTAAATTTTTTAATTTTAACTTAGGAAAGAATCCGCTGGTTGAGCATGTCACAAGTCAATTTACTTTATTTCGCCCTGAGAGGTTGAATCCAATTCCGTGAGAATGAACGAATTCCATTTTAATGAACGAAATAGCAAATTTGGGACCGTTGTACTACGCGACATCGAAAAAATGAAAATTGAAAATTCTTGAGTTGAGTTAAACTATGCCAGTGATATTGTATAATGGTAAGTATTTAAATCTAAACTTGGGAAAGAATCCGCTGGTAAAAAAAAGTACCAAAGAAGTATTTGTAAAAAGCAGTACCTAATTTTATTGTTCATATTTACTGCAAAAAATGTGCATTTATTTCTGGTTTATAAAATTCCGAAACTTTTTTGAACCCGTATAATCTGTTTGCTAGCTACATCATAGGGGACGGTCTTTCTATGATTTGGTGGTACACATTGGGATGGGAGTTTTCAGTCTGAAAAATAGAGAGAGGAAAAATTAGGTCAATTGTTGAGACTGTTACAATTGTTACATACATCAGCTAGGGATTGAGCCCACGCCCTCCAGTCAGGTCAAAATGAAAAGAGCACAAAATTACTCGAGAGAGGGAAAGATAGAGAGAAATGAGGAGAGTACCTAGAGAAGAGGAGAGAGAGAGAAAGGGACAGAGAGCGAGAGAGAAAGTAAGGGAGGGAGAAAAAAGGAGAGAAGGGGAGGGAGAAGGAGAGTTTTACTAGAAAAGAGAGAGTGGGGGAGAAGGTAAGAAAGAGATAAGCACAATGGAAGAGGAGAAAGAAATGAAAAAGGGATAAAGCAAAGAGGAGAGGGGAAGAAGAAAGAAATGGATATTAGGCATAAGGGAAAGGGAGGGGGAGAAAGAAATAGATCTAGGCATAAGGGAAAGGGAACGCAGGGGAAGGGGAGGCTATCACGCATTAGCTGAGAACACCTTATGACAGTAATAGAAATAAACAAGCTGGAGAAAATAATATGAACAATGAAACACGACAAACTGCAGTCAAATTCTAACGTAGATATCCCTACTATTAAAAAATAAGCATAAATAGTATAAATGGATACATATATAGAAATAGATACTGGTAGGAAATAAGGGGAGGAAGGGGGAACTAAACTTCCTCCTTAAACCCAGTACACACGCCACTACATGTCTCCCGAGTTCCCAACCTGGTCTTTCGACAGATAATCTTTCAACAGATGATTTTTTCTATGTAAGAAAGAGATAAGCACAATGGAAGAGGAGAAAGAAATGAAAAAGGGATAAAGCAAGGAGGAGAGGGGAAGAAGAAAGAAATGGATCTAGGCATAAGGGAAAGGGAACGCAGGGGAAGGGGAGGCTATCACGCATTAGCTGAGAACACCTTATGACAGTAATAGAAATAAACAAGCTGGAGAAAATAATAAGAACAATGAAACACGACAAACTGCCATCAAGTTCTAACGTAGATATCCCTAACTATTGAAAAATGAGCATAAATAGTATAAATGGATACATATATAGAAATAGATACTGGTAGGAAATAAGGGGAGAGAGGGGGAACTAAACTTCCTCCTTAAACCCAGTACACACGCCACTAGTCTCCCAAGTTCCCAACCTGGTCTTTCGACAGATAATCTTTCAACAGATGATTTTTTCTATAGAATCTACAGTGAAAAATCCAAGGCAAACGACTTTCGGGGTGCAGAAGAATCTCATGGCTTGCCAACCTCAGAGCCTGGTTTGGAAATACCTCCACACAGTTTATCCGGATTGCCATCATCAAAATCATCATAGCCAGGATGATCGCCAACGTTCGGACCGGACAGGCACCTTAAGAAGAAGATGACGTGCAGAAGAATCTCATGGCTTGCCAACCTCAGAGCCAGGTTTGGAAATACCTCCACACAGTTTATCCGGATTGCCACCATCAAAATCATCGTAGCCAGGATGATTTCCAACGTTCGGACCGGACAGGCACCTTAAGAAGAAGACGATGACATAGCAGCGTGTGTAGAGTGTACTGAGCTTTGATACTCCTCGCTTTCTGACTATAATTTTATTCTGACAGTTACAATAAAATTTACTGTTGAGTGACAACATGGGCTTATTTTTCCCCTCTACTCTCGTTTAGTCGTCAGACGTTCTATTTTATCAATCAGAACACGAAATACTTTTATTTCAGAACTCGTACCTCTATGAATATAGGTAGGTATATTTATAGGGTAACTAGGTGGGACTTCTTTCCGGGCGAGATCACCTTTGTGGAGCAGACGCTCTTGTAACGACCTGAAAAGGAAACGATATTTGTAATGTAATGGACACATTGTACACGAAAAGTCCACTTCGAGCCTCAGATGTAGGGATAAACAGCCCTAAAGGATGGCTTGAGCTTCGAGGCTTAGATCTATGATCTATGTAGGGATAAACAGCCCTAAAGGATGGCTTGAGCTTATACGCGTCTACGAATACATTGTGTACATTTGTATGAATTGCTGATCCCCGGGTTTACAGTCTTTATTCTTCTCAATTTTTGGACTTTTTTTGTGCCCAACCCCCACTCAATTTCTAAAGTTTTTAAATTTATAAAAATTGGGTATTTACCCGGGTAAATACCCAGGGTATTTACCCCAAAAATAAGTACCCGGGTATTTACCCATCACTAATTGGAAAATAGTTCGCGACCTAGCGCTTACAAGGCAGACGCTAGCGCGCTACCCACCAAACTAACAAGGCTGGCTAATAATAATGATAATAAACTTTTGGGTGGAAGATAACCACTAGGCGAGGGTTATGTAGGAGTCGCTCTCTACTGCGTCTACGAATACATTGTGTACATTTGTATGAATTGCTGATCCCCGGGTTTACAGTCTTTATTCTTCTCAATTTTTGGACTTTTTTTTTGTGCCCAACCCCCACTCAATTTCTAAAGTTTTTAATGACGGCGATTTTACCCTCTTAGGCAACCCAACCATCGTTAGGGATGGTCTTAGATACGACAAAAAACTCACTTGGCTAAATGTTTGATGCGGCTCCAGCCGGACAGCTTCTTCTTGATCAGACTGGCAGCACTGTGTCTCTTACTGCTCTTATCTCTGAGCTCCACCTGATACAGTAGCTGTCGGATACCGGCATTGGTGACCTGTCTGGAGTGAGAGACATCTAGGACGGTCAGGTTGGGACAGGCTGCCCCGATGACCTCGAGAATGCCGTCGGTGGCGATGTTTCGGGGATCAGCAATTCATACAAATGTACACAATGTATTCGTAGACGCGTATAAGCTCAAGCCATCCTTTAGGGCTGTTTATCCCTACATCTGAGCCGCGAAGTGGGCTTTTCGTGTACAATGTGTCCATTACATTATTGTGAAAGATAAAGATTTGCGGTGAAGATAAGTGAGAGAAAACGGTGTTTTATACTTTTATAACTACTTCTAGTGTTATCTCATGTAGGTATTGTAGAGTGTAACACATTGTAGTGTAGTAGTGTTAAGATGACTTAATGTTAGAACTCATGTCAGGGGTTGTGATGAAAGATATAAAATCTCCCCCAACGTTCACATTTCTTGTGACGTAGGTACATATCTGATGGGAGTAGTCCCTCCATCCAGTCCTGGTTAGAGATTGAAAAGAGGCGCTAACGTCCTGACTTTCGCCTCAACCCACCGTCTCGGGAGGTATACTCTGAAGAGGCTCTTTGGCCAGCCACTCACTATCAGGTATCAGATTGATCTGACAGGAGGACCTTTTTAGCTGTACCTATCAGGTCTACCTGACAGTGTGTGTTCTCATCAGATATCAGGTAGACCTGACAGGGGGACCTTTTTAGCCGTTCCTGTCAAGTCTACCTGATAGTGTGTCTGCTCAACAGGTGTCAGGTAGACCTGATCAGCCGTACCCGTCAGATCTACCTGATAGTGAAGTGGCTCGTCTTAGCTTCAAAACATTCCAAAACTCACCTAATGGCTCCAGGCAGGCTAGAAATCCAGGCAGGTCGGACGCAATTCCTGGTGAAGTTCAAAGCGATGTTTCGGAGGCGGAGGCATTTCAGGTTGGGAGCTGCCACTAGGGCGGCGTGCAAGAGGTTGCGGTCTGGAAAAATGGAGAAAGGGTTGTCAGAAACAATCCATAAAATTTATTGATGAGCTGCCCAAAGTTTGGGTTGCCAGATCACACAGCACTCAGACAGAATTAGAACAGTGGCGTAGTCTAGCTAAACGTTCGCCTGGAGGCGTGTCCTCAATCCTAAGGGTTAGGTAGTAGAGAGCGACTCCTGCATTAACCTCGCCTAGTGGTTATCTTCCACCCAAGAGTTTATTATCATTATTATTAGCCAGCCTTGTTAGTTTGGTGGGTAGCGCGCTAGCGTCTGCCTTGTAAGCGCTAGGTCGCGAACTATTTTCCAACATATAAGGTCTGGTCTCGGAATGGCTGGCTTTCTCCTATCCTGTCTACTTTATTTCGGGACTATGAAACGTCAGTAGTTACAGTTCCCTGTATCAAATGTACTGTTGAACAGTAAGGATGCAAAGCTGTGTCCAGAACTTTCATAAGCTCACAAAACAGAAGCGAAATTTGAAAAAGCAACAGAATATGGTCAGGTCAGTCTGGTCCCCACCATGTGATAAAACAGGTGTCAGAATGTTATTTCCATGGCACATTTCGTGTTACAAGGAATTTTCACACCTGTTGTCTACACCACATATTTCCCTCGACCTAGGAATGCTGAATATTTCATGACCTGTCAGTCACACTAACGAATGCCATTAACCTCTGCCCAAAAGGCTTTCAACTTCATGAATTAATTAGGGAGCATGTCACAAGTCAATTTACTTTATTTCGCCCTGAGAGGTTGAATCCAATTCCGTGAGAATGAACGAATTCCATTTTAATGAACGCAAAATAGCAAATTTGGGACCGTTGTACTACGCGACATCGAAAAAATGAAAATTGAAAATTCTTGAATTGAGTTAAACTATGCCAGTAATTGTATAATGGTAAGTATTTAAATCTAAACTTAGAAAAGAATCCGCTGGTAAAAAAAAGTACCAAAGAAGTAGGTATTTGTAAAAAGCAGTAATATTATTGTTCATATTTACTGCAAAAAATGTGCATTTATTTCTGGTTTATAAAATTCCGAAGCTTTTTTGAACCCGTATAATCTGTTTGCTAGCTACATAGCTTTGAAGATCTACGAGAATAATTTTCAATTGAGAGAATTATAGATATGGCGTGGGTGTGTCATTTTATCCTTGAGAAAATAAACTTTTAATGGGTACCTAGGTATCTCAAATGATTACGACATTTTTACTACTTACATCATAATCATAATATAGGTACGAGACCAAGCCATTCTACGAGAATAATTTTCAATTGAGAGAATTATAGATATGGCGTGGGTGTGTCATTTTATCCTTGAGAAAATAAACTTTTAATGGGTAGGTATCTCAAATGTAAGATTACGACATTTTTACTACTTACATCATAATCATATAGGTACGAGACCAAGCCACGAAGCGATTCATTTTGTATGAGCGCCCGATTTCTTTTCAGTTATGCAACGCGCCGTACAGTATACACCACATATGGCATATGGTCCACTGATAAATGTGGATTTATTTTAAACTTTTATACCTACACTCGTAAATTTTTTATAAGTTTAACTCGACTTTTAACAGCCTCTACACCTAAGTGAATCCTTTTTGAGTACGAAAAACATAACTTTCCTTCCTATAGGATAAGAAAAGTAAAAAAAAAAGTTTACACTAGTAGTCCTTTCACAAATTGGCAGTAAATAGTTTCCCAGTAAAACTACATAAATCAGCATCAATGAGGTGAAATTTAATAGCTGTCTACTGGAGACAGACGCAGTCATTCAACCATAGTGGGTGGAATTACTTGTCATTCATACCAACAAACCGGTTTGATTCTGATCCAGATCTAATTCATGTCATACCAAGTGTCTTAGCCTATACGTACACAAATTGGCAGTAAATAGTTTCCCAGTAAAACTACATAAATCAGCATCAATGAGGTGAAATTTAATAGCTGTCTACTGGAGACAGAAGCAGTCATTCAACCATAGTGGGTGGAATTACTTGTCACACCAGCAAACCGGTTTGATTCTGATCCAGATCTAATTCATGTCATACCAAGCGTATTAGCCTGTATTTTCACTTACCATAGAGTCAACATGTCATACAATTTTATAAATAAAGTTGACTTGTGGTAAAAGTTTTTTTTTTTCTAGATTTTTTTTTTTTTTTTTTTAATGGGGTTTGAAAGAGCAAACTGTAAATGCTGAGGTCTTATTGTCCCCAAATCGAAGAGAGGAGGACAGGATAGGAGAAAGCCAACCGTTCTGAGAACGAACCTCATCGGTTTAGGATAAAATCCAGCCCGGGCTAGAATCTAACCCGCGACCTTTTGCTTACAAGGCAAGGCAAGTGCGCTACCCTTCGAACTAACTTATAGACTGGCTTTTTCTAGACGTCTACCATGTACCTCGGTGATGTACTGGTCAAGACAGGAGGGCGTGGGTTCAATCCCAGCCGAGGTATGAAATTTTATCCTCAATCTATTTTCATTTGAGAATTGGACCACAATAATAGTAGTTAGCCTATTGTTCGCATAGGACTTTTCAGTGCTATTATCAGTATAAATAAGGCCTGTTAGTTAGTATTATGCAAACAGCAAAGAAGGCAAATAAAAGTACACGGTAGATTCCATTATATTGACCCTTTTCATTTCACGTCCGTTTCGCAGGGTTGTTTTTCCTACTCACAGAAAAAGGTCATAGGTTATATTCAAACACTATACTATTTTCAAAACATTTTATCGCATTCACAACTGCTTTCACATGCAATTCTATACTTCCCCTCCCCTCTTCTCTCTTATTTTCTCCTCTCTTCTCTCCTCCCTTTCTCATCTCTTCCGTTCTTTCATGTCCTTCCTATTCCTGCTCTTTTTCCTATCATTTCTCTTTCTCTTGTATTTCTTCTTGTCTAGCCTCTCTTCCATTTTCTCGTTCCTCGTCCCCTCTTCGCTCTTCTTTTCTGCTCTCTTTTTCATGCACTTCTCCTTCATTCTCTAATTCTTCTCCCTCTCTCTCTCCCCCTCTCTCCCCTCTCACCTCTTGGTTTTTAAAAGCAGAGAGAACCCTTTGAGGAACTGCCAGCATGCTAGGCTGGTTAGGGCTAGCTGTTCTCCCTGTTTATAGTCCCACAGCCAGACGCTAGTCTTCTCTCTGTTTAACGTCCCCTAGGCAGACATTGTTTTTTTTTGTTTTTTTTTTTTTATTAGGGTTAGTAGCTGTTCTCCCTGTTTATAGTCCCACAGCCAGACGCTAGTCTTCTCTCTGTTTAACGTCCCCTAGCCAGACATTTTTTTTTTTTATTTACTCTCTACTCGGCGACAAGCTACCTGTCTTTTCACATTAACCTCACCTACAGCGTGATTTGAACCGGGAAAAGCCAGAAGCACGCGATTCCCCAGATGGTCACGGTCACCCATCCGGATACCAACCACGCGCAACTTCAGTGAACCATCGGGAACTGGTTCAACATGCTATCGAAGCCAAAAGCCAAGTTTAAACATTTCGACAGGGTGCATACGGTCACCCATCCGGATACCAACCACGCGCAACGTTGTTTAACTTCAGTGATCCATCGGGAACTGGTTCAACATGCTATCGAAGCCAAAAGCCAAGTTTAAACATTTCGACAGGGTGGAATGACCGGAACTCTAATATTGAACTCTATATCGGGAAGCTCGACACTATAATATAGCATTCCAACAGCCTAAATCAGGGGGAGTAACCCAATAATTGAGTTCTTCCAACCTAAACTTGTGGCACCCTGTCACTGTTTTTTTTTCTCAGTGTGCCATTCGCTAGAAGTTAAAGAGTATCCACAGATCCACACATAGTCGATGGGCCGTTGATCGACCATCGATCCACAATAAATTCACATCGATCGACGGCCGTCGCGTCGATTATGTGTGGACACACCTTTAAAGCCCTATAACACCTACCTAGTCGGAGCAGGGCCGAGCGGGCTAGTTCCAGGGATTCAAGGCCGCGGACGGGCCGTTGATCGACCATCGATCCACAATAAATTCACATCGATCGACGGCCGTCGCGTCGATTATGTGTGGACACACCTTTAAAGCTCTATAACACCTACCTAGTCGCAGCAGGGCCGAGCGGGCCAGTTCCAGGGATTCAAGGCCACGCCCCTCGCTGGCCAGCAGCTTGAGTAGGGCCGACTGATGACTGCACCCGTAGTAGCAGCACAGGTCCACCTTGAGGTGTTTGATATCAGGGGAGAGGAGAAGGGCGAGGAGGTAGAGGGGAATGGGGCCCGCTCCCACGGAGGTTGTCTCGGAAAACGAGGTGCTGATCAGATTGGTGGCATCGTGAAGGATTTTGGACCTGAGACAGAGTGAGATGAGGGGACATTGTTATTAAAAAAGATCAGTCAAATATCTAGTTATATATACGACTGAATATTAAAAGGCAAACTAAAGTAAAGGTGTTTTTTTCCTAAATTTCGGAAACGGTTCTCTTTTGAAAAATGAAAATCCATCGGAATCGGTCACTTTCACACTAAACCAAACTGGGATAGCTGCATTCCTACCATCACTTTTGTTATTTCTTGATCGATTCTCAGGGGTTGTAGAAGTTCAAACTTGAAACTTTCGCTGAACCTTATTGTTTTCTGCGAAATGGCAAGTTTTTTTTTTAGTAAATAGCTCGATCATCTTCGAAGAATTTAGGAGTTCTGATACTTTTGACACATGTCTTCGAGAGTAAATTGATTAAATAAATAATATACACAGTTTACATAGCTAATACCATCTCATCCTACTTTTACTTGCTTTCTCTCACAGAATTTGACGGATGAAGCTGGCGTGTGAGGCAGCTTAACTGTCAGAGAATTTGGTAAAAGCGTTAGATCTGTAGGTATTTGGAGTCTTGTAAGCACCTGAAATCAATAGATTATGATTTATCATTTTCCTCCTCTTTTTTTTTTAAATTACCTACAGGTAAATTTCCCATGGTATCCTGAGTATTCTTGAGCCTTGCGGTTGAAATTCTAAAATTATGAAATTAAAATCTATTGAAATTTTCTACTTGTGAATGTGTTTAGCTGAGATGTCAGAGTTTTGAATAAAATATTCACGTTATAACGTATATTCGTGAAAAATGTTCTCATTCATTTGACGGAACTGATGAGGGCTTTCTTTATCAATGCACTCAGCAATCAAGTTGAGTTCATGTACACTCCTTGACATCAGGAGAAAGCATTTTTCTTCTCCATTGAAGCTGATTGGACTGCTTTTGACTTTTGAAAAATTCATGGGAAAAAAGTAGTTGGAACTCCTAATGACTGAGAGGTATAACCAATACCCACCCTGGAGGTGGATAAATACCCGGGTAAATACCCAATTTTTATTTACCCACCCAGTGGGTATTTACCCACGACCCATCACTATTTCCAATACATAAGGTCTGGTATCGGAATGGCTGGCTTTCTCCTATCCTGTCTACTTTATTTCGGGACTATGAAACGTCAGTAGTTACAGTTCCCTCTATCAAATGTACTGTTGAACAGTAAGGATGCAAAGATCGGAGGCGGAGGCATTTCAGGTTGGGAGCTGCCACTAGGGCGGCGTGCAAGAGGTTGCGGTCTGGAAAAATGGAGAAAGAGGGTTGTGAGAAACAATCAATAAAATTTATTGATGAGCTGCCCAAAATTTGGGTTGCCAGATCACACATAATAGCCTATAACCTTCACGGGAGTGCAAGCAATAAGTTGACAAAGTTTCATAGCAATCGGATGAGCAGTTTGGCCAGGCATAAAGTCCGAACACACACACAAACATTCATTTTAATATATAAAATATAAAAGGCAGCCCTCGTATAATACGGAAATTACTTGACATTTGGCGATCCAACCTGTCATCATGCCCAGAAATAGTATATCTTTATGGGTTTATGGTGCCGTTTTTTTTTATGAAGATGAAGATCAAAAAGGAAGTTCTATTGAAAGAGGAAGAGAAACGTTTATTTATCAAGGCAGTAAATTTGCACTCGTATACTGAATGTTGTCAAGGTTCTCTGATTCTAGTTCTTGATTTCTTAGCCTCCGTATAGTTTGCAGGCAATGTTTACTTTTTTCTCAATCGAGGAACAATCTGTCAAATCGATTTATAGCACCGGTCGTAAAACCGAATGTCAGAGACATCGAGGAATTCGCAATTAATAGAGGGACTACCTGCTGATAAGATAGAAATAGAGCTGGGAAATTTCCGTGATTGTGGAATAGGTATAATTAATGTGGCTAATGTAAACGTGTGAGTAAATATACCTATTTATGTCCAATGTTCTTGTTCTTTAAGTTTACAACCTGGTCTTTCCACAGATCATAGCGTGTGTACGCGATATTTGCGCTAATTTCTCGTATAAACGAGTGAAATTTCCGCAAAAATCCGCAAAACTGACAGGCTAAATTTATCTACAGAGATTATTATGTGAAAGATAAAGATTTGCGGTGAAGATAAGTGAGAGAAAACGGTGTTTTATACTTTTATAACTACTTCTAGTGTTATCTCATGTAGATATTGTAGAGTGTAACACATTGTAGTGTCTAAAAGATGACTTGATGTTAGAACTCATGTCAGGCGTTGTGATGAAGGATATAAAATCTCCCCCAACGTTCACATTTCTTGTGACATATCTGATGGGAGTAGTCCCTCCATCCAGTCCTGGTTAGAGATTAAAAAGAGGCGGATGAAGGATATAAAATCTCCCCCAACGTTCACATTTCTTGTGACATATCTGATGGGAGTAGTCCCTCCATCCAGTCCAGGTTAGAGATTGAAAAGAGGCGCTAACGTCCTGACTTTCGCCTCAACCCACCTTCTCGGGAGGTATACTCTGAAGAGGCTCTTTGGCCAGCCACTCACTATCAGGTATCAGATAGATCTGACAGGAGGACCTTTTTAGCTGTACCTATCAGGTCTACCTGACAGTGTGTGTTCTCATCAGGTATCAGGTAGACCCGACAGGGGGACCTTTTTAGCCGTTCCTGTCAGATCTACCTGATAGTGAAGTGGCTGGTCTTAGCTTCAAAACATTCCAAAACTCACCTAATGGCTCCAGGCAGGCTAGAAATCCAGGCAGGTCGGACACAATTCCTGGTGAAGTTCAAGGCTTGCGTAGCCGACGTTTCCTGTGCGATACTCTGCAGTAGGCGACATGTCTCGATCACATCTGCGGCAACGCGCGAGTGGCACAAAGACAGCAGACTGGCTGGTTGACGCTTCTCGGGCATTTTGACGGGACGGGTATCACATCTGCGGCAACGCGCGAGTGGCACAAAGACAGCAGACTGGCTGGTTGACGCTTCTCGGGCATTTTGACGGGACGGGTGTGTGCAGGGACTTTGGGATAGCTAAAATTTCGGAGCGCGGTCTTTCTATGATTTGGTGGTACACATTGGGATGGGAGTTTTCAGTCTGAAAAATAGAGAGAGGAAAAATTAGGTCAATTGTTGAGGCTGTTACAATGGTTACATACATCAGCTAGGGATTGAGCCCACGCCCTCTTGATTAACAGGCGAGCGTTCTGACCAGTACATCATCAAGGCAGGATTAACGATTAATGAAGAAAAATTCCCGGTCTCAGATCAGTCTTAAGCAAAATTTGGCCAACCAGATGTTTGGAATTGATGCTTGAGCACTTGCTGAGAGTTCATAGATATGGGTTAACGATTAATGAAGAAAAATTCCCGGTCTCAGATCAGTCTTAAGCAAAATTTGGCCAATCAGATGTTTGGAATTGATGCTTGAGCACTTGCTGAGAGCCGGTATTTTGTTCATAGATATGGTTGTAAGTTTCTTTAAGCGGACCATAGATTAAGAACCACTGCTGTTCTGCCGTATATGGAGTCTATAAATTGAATGACCCACACAGAAATTCACACTCCACTCACATTTCATGAGATTAATGCCACATACATTAGAGCACTAACTTCTGGTGCGTGTGTGGGTTCCAAATATAATCATGACTTTAAAAAACGTTTTGTAAATCGTCTTGAAACACGTTGCCAACGCAAGTCGTAACGATGAATGAGGAAAAACACGATGTAATTTGCCAAGAGTGAATTTTCTTCGTTGTCAACAAATCAGCTTGCATTTTTTTTTTCATGTTTTAAAGATGAGTGTTTCACCGCCGTTTTTATTTCGTAGCAATGAAACAACTGCGACATTAGACTCGTGTTGTCTGTGTAGTAGCAGTAGCATGCCCATCCTTAGTATGCCTCTAATTGGAAGAGCGTAATGATCATCAGATGGGTAATGCCATATATTAGACTCGTGTTGTCTGTGTAGTAGCAGTAGCATGCCCATCCCTTAGTATGCCTCTAATTAGAAGAGCGTAATGATCATCAGATGGACAATGCCATACATTAGACTCGTGTTGTCTGTGTAGTAGCAGTAGCATGCCCATCCCTTAGTATGCCTCTAATTAGAAGAGCGTAATGATCATCAGATGGGCAATGCCATACAGTTTGCAAGTTTTGCAACGTTGCAATATATGTCTTGTTGGATTAACTTGTTTCTATTGAGTTTGTTATCAACCTTTCAAGTGTTTTTGAATACTTGTACTTGAATTCTAATTTTCAAATGGGCACATTTTCATCAAAATCAAGTTTTCGTACGAGAGTACTTTGTGTCCTATGCCGCGTCTATTAACACCGTCTTCAAAACAAACATGAAAAGCTCAAAATCAATTAAAATCTCAAATTCTTTGTGGTAAAGCAGAGCTTCTTCACAACATCTCTTGATATTACAGCATTACTAAGTGTCTCCTTTACAATCAATTTCCATATTTCAATAATCTTTTTACACCGGTGCCGTAGTAGGATTCGTAGATTCGTATTAAGCTGAACCCATCTTTTGGGGCAGTTGCTGGTAATAGGATCGGAGTCATACTGAGTAGCCGGAGTTTAAATTTAGTCTAGATTCAAGAGACTTTTTTAGTTGTATTGACATCTTTAGCTCTTGCTGCTCTCGCCGATTGGCAATGGTAAAAGAAAAGAGAGAACGATCTTCTTCTTTTTTTTTTTTTTTTTTTTTTTTTTTTTCCACCATTCCACCGGGGGGTGTTCTTTTGTNTTTTTTTTTTTTTTTTTTTTTTTACCAGCCATACACCGGGGTGATGCTCTCTAGTTATATTGATTCGCCCTGGATTGTGATTGTTGTAGCTGCACCGAAAGGGGTTGATTGTCTCTAGCCAAGATTACTTGGCCCGTCCCGAACGCAGTCAACCATCATGAGGACCTGTGCTATTCCTTCAAAGCATGATAAACCCTTTGTAACCTCCACCTTGTCAGGCTGGTTTAAAGTCGTCCTACGTCCAGACGTTTTTCTACTCCCGGTTTACGAGTCATTGGAGGTTACTATTGTAGTTTAATAGTTTTTTCGCCACACTTGGAATGCAACTCTGTCAAATAGACACAATATTCTTCATGGTTGTTGTTGGGTGGAAACTCATTTGGGTTCCGTCTGGATTTGTCTATTTTTGCCTCACTGGGTTTTAAGGCGTGAAAAAAGGGCAACGGGACCCAATGAGTTTATATCCGTTGTTGTTGTTGTCGACTACTTCTTTAAGCCCAGGAGCTACGCCACCTCTACAGGATTGGGCCAGAAGGCTGTTGGGTCCGGAGGTGTTCGCGGTCGAGGGACAATATTCTTCATTAATAGTTTTTTCGCCACACTTGGAATGCAACTCTGTCAAATAGACACAATATTCTTCATGGTTGTTGTTGGGTGGAAACTCATTTGGTTCCCGTCCGGATTTGTCTATTTTTGCCTCACTGGGTTTCAAGGCGTGAAAAAAGGGCAACGGGACCCAATGAGTTTACATCCGTTGTTGTTGTTGTTGTTGTTGTCGACTACTTCTCTAAGTCCTGGAGCTACGCCACCTCTACAGGATTGGGCCAGAAGGCTGTTGGGTCCGGAGTTGTTCGCGGTCGAGGGACAATATTCTTCAGGGCGACAAGTGAGGATAATGGCAACATTTTTCTTCCTCTCTGGCCGGGTGGACCATATTTTTGAAATTTATTGGCGATTCCAAGTTGGAAAAAAAACAGATCAACATCCAACAGATTATAGCTATCTATAGTGATTTGGTCAAGTGTTGCCAAATGTGGGTTTTCCTCCATAAGCGATTACAAGGCAAGAATTTTCCTTACTGCCGTAGATACGTTTTCTTTTGCGTATTTACTGAAGGAGAATTTGCTCAGAGGATTTTAAATTGAGGATGTTCCAAGTTGAATTCAAATTGACATGAATGCGTCAATCAAAACCCTGAACAAGTGGTAACCCGTGGCAAATGTTAGAAATGTTGACACGTGGCTTTGTCTGACATCCAAGTCCTCACGAGGCTGAGTGAGCTTTATATTCAAGTACAAAATAAAGGAAAAAAACAATGTGACGCTTTGAGGAAAAAATGTGGCGGTTCTATCAAGTACACCTGATCAGGTCTCAGCTTTCAACTATGTTTGGCCAGCCATCCACCATCAGGTAGACCTGACGGATACTGTGTGGGCTGCGGGCTCATCAGGTGTCAGGTATACCTGATCAGGTACGCCTGAACAGGTACGCCTGAACAGGTGTGCCTGTCAGGTCTAGCTTATGAGCACATGCACTATCAGGTACACCTAACAGGTATACGCCTGAAAAGGTCCGCTTGTATAGAGAATTATGTGCAGGCCAGTTCGAATTCAGATTGTGGCCACAAGGCACGGAAGTCGTTTCGTGTGACTCGTCTTTGATAGTCTTGAGTCTCATGCTGGCAAAGTTACATTCATAGAAAACCTGCACTTGCAGGAGTTCTCTGACAAAACCTTGAGTTTTTTCTTCGTTTTATGTAATCGTTTTCCTCATTTCTTATCCGATGTACTTATACAAAAGTTTATTATTTTTTCTCCCGACAGACAGGGTAAAGTTGAAGTTTTTTGTCCGTCCATCAGTCTTTGGACAAGCTTTTCAAGTTGGACAGGATAGCTTTTCAAGTTTTTTTTTTCCAGATGTGAGGTTCGAAAGTTTTCCTGGCTAAGATAATCACATACATAGCTTGTGAGCTTCCTTGTTATTCAACTTGGTTGTAAAACATATAAGTACTACTGGGTTAAAAATAACATAGTTAAAGAGTATGTGAGCGAATTAAGGTCTGTATTAAGTCTTTGATAAAGCTTTTCAAGTTTTTTTTTTTTTTTTTTTTTCCAGATGTGAGGTTCGAAAGTTTTCCTAGCTAAGATAATCACATACATAGCTTGTGAGCTTCCTTGTTATTCAACTTGGTTGTAAAACATATACTACTGGGTTAAAAATAACATAGTTAAAGAGTATGTGAGCGAATTAAGGTCTGTGTTTAAGTACCTAATTGTCAGTGCGGTAGAGTACCGTAATTGCATGGAATGAATCGGTTCTTAAAGTTTTCCCATTTGATGAAGGAATAAGGAATTCATTTTGGTCCTTAACTTTTTCCCATTTGATGAAGGACTTGTTGTTGTAGTAGCTTTAGTTTTAGCCGAATGGTGATAGCAGAATAAAGAAAAGACAGCTTTTTATATCAGCAATACACCAGGGTGATGGTGGTCTATAGCCATGTTTATTTGGCTCGTCCTGAACCACCATCGCGAGAACAACATGAGGTTGCTCTTTTAAAGCAGAGAAAACCCTTCGAAGATGAAGAGAATTAATTTTGATTGTTAACTTTTTCCAATTTGCTGAATTAATTGATTCATGGTTAGAGCGATACACTTGACTCTGACTTAAGGTGTATGGTTTCTGTTGCTTATGAGCACATGCACTATCAGGTACACCTAACAGGTATACGCCTGAAAAGGTCCGCTTGTATAGAGAATTATGTGCAGGCCAGTTCAAATTCAGATTGTGGCCACAAGGCACGGAAGTCGTTTCGTGTGACTCGTCCATGTGTTGCCTGTCACGCGATGGCACATTTCCAATCTGCAACACATGGAAACACACACATCACACACTACAGACTGTTTTCGCGTCGAGTCCGTGTTGCCAACATTGTGACCATTGTGTGATGGTGAGCGTGATTTCTTCACTCTACAACAACGTACTGGCCGGGTGGACCATATTTTTGAAATTTATTGGCGATTCCAAGTTGGAAAAAAACAGATCAACATCCAACAGATTATAGCTATCTAGTGATTTGGTCAAGTGTTACCAAATGTGGGTTTTCCTCTATAAGCGATTACAAGGCAAGAATTTTCCTTACTGCCGTAGATACGTTTTCTTTTGCGTATTTACTGAAGGACAATTTGCTCAGAGGATTTTAAATTGAGGATGTTCCAAGTTGAATTCAAATTGACATGAATGCGTCAATCAAAACCCGTGATTCCCTAAACAAGTGGTAACCCGTGGCAAATGTTGGAAATGTTGACACGTGGCTTTGTCTGACATCCAAGTCCTCAGGAGGCTGAGTGAGCTTTATATTCAAGTACAAAATAAAGGAAAAAAAAAAAAACAATGTGACGCTTTGAGGAAAAAATGTGGCGGTTCCATCAGGTACACCTGATCAGGTCTCAGCTTTCAACTATGTTTGGCCAGCCATCCACCATCAGGTAGACCTGACGGATAGTGTGTGGGCTGCGGGCTCATCAGGTGTCAGGTATACCTGATCAGGTACGCCTGAACAGGTCCGCCTGTCAGGTCTAGCTTATGAGCACATGCACTAACAGGTATACGCCCGAAAAGGTCCGCTTGTATAGGGAACTATGTATGTGCAGGCCAGTTCAAATTCAGATTGTGGCCACAAGGCACGGAAGTCGTTTCGTGTGACTCGTCCATGTGTTACCTGTCACGCGATGGCACATTTAAGGTATATTAAATAAACATTTCCAATCTGCAACACATGGAAACACACACTGACGTAGAGTCCGTGTTGCCAACATTGTGTGGTGAGCGTGATCTCTTCACAGCTTCTATGACAACGTGGCAATCTAGATCAAAACCTGTGTGGACATCCGACACCTGAGTGTAACTCTATCACGTGGGAACTTTGCCACAACTTTATATTTATAGTCATGCGAAACTTGAAAATGTAAAGGTAAAGGAAAAAAAAATTATTCTTAACCAGTGGAGGTGATATGGAACATTCCGTAGTAGGATTCGTAGATTCGTATTAAGCTGAACCCATCTTTTGGGGCAGTTGCTGGTAATAGGATCGGAGTCATACTGAGTAGCCGGAGTTTAAATTTAGTCTAGATTCAAGAGACTTTTTTAGTTGTATTGACATCTTTAGCTCTTGCTGCTCTCGCCGATTGGCAATGGTAAAAGAAAAGAGAGAACGATCTTCTTTTTTTACCAGCCATACACTGGGGTAATTTTTTTTTTTTTTTTTTTTTTTACCAGCCATACACCGGGGTGATGCTCTCTAGTTATATTGATTCGCCCTGGATTGTGATTGTTGTAGCTGCACCGAAAGGGGTTGATTGTCTCTAGCCAAGATTACTTGGCCCGTCCCGAACGCAGTCAACCATCATGAGGACCTGTGCTATTCCTTCAAAGCATGATAAACCCTTTGTAACCTCCACCTTGTCAGGCTGGTTTAAAGTCGTCCTACGTCCAGACGTTTTTCTACTCCCGGTTTAACGTTTTCTAGTCAGACGATCCCACAGTCGGGACTTTTGAGTTCATTTTAGTTATAGAAGTTTTTCATACCGTATCATCCGCGACTCATTATTGGATGCTGGTTTGATTTATTGCAAGACGCTATAGTTCTATAAAGTATTGCATGTTGAATTAAGTATCCAAGAGTGTTGATAAGCCTTCTTTCCCCGGGATTTCCCTGCCCTGCTAACGACCTTCTACCTTCTAGCCACAAGAATTACTGCCTACTTGATGTAGTCTACACTTTATTGATATTCTTATTGTGTCTCTGTTTTTTTATTCGTTTCTTCCTCAAGAATTTCCTTATTCTACGGCCAAATAGTGCTGTATTCATACATATTCCATGTCCAAATGTTTCCGTGATTTTTTTTTTTTTTTTTTTTTCAAAGTAAATACGTTTGGAGCCAGCCTATATAGGTAGCGCATCTGTCGTAAATACACACTTTACACAGTACGGATGCCCTGAGATACTGCCCATAAAGTCTCATGAATATTTAGGTACTCAATACTCATGATACAAACATACAATTTTTCGAATTTTCGAAGCCTTGCACCCTTGCAGCCCGTTCACACTGCACAAAACGAATTTTTCTTCGTCACGAATTTCTTTTCGTGAGGAAGCCTCGGTATGCAAATGAATTGTGTGTTCATATTGCCACAGAAGAAAAATTGTAACTTTGGACGAAGGAACATTCGAACCAAGAACTGTTCGTTTCGTGTAGTGTGAATGGGGTTTTAAATCGTAACTAAAATTAAATGTAAATGATTTCATTGACAATTGATTTTATAATATAAGATAATATAGGTTACATTGATTGTATGTATTGCTATTGATTGCTATGCTATAGCTTGAAGTTTGAAAAAAAAATTGTACCTAACTCCTCCGGTCTTATCGTTCCGAAAACGAAGAGATAATGAATAAGAAAGACCAGGATAGTGAGAAAAGCCTGAAGTTCTAAGAACGCCACTTTAAAACTACTTTTACTAAACTTATCTTTGCCAGTAGCCTAGTTAGCTTGGAAGGTAGAATGCTCGCCTTTTAAGTGCTAGGTCTCAGGTTCGATACCCACCCGGTCCGGACTTTATTCTGAACAGAACGGCTGGCTTTCTACTATCCTGACATCCTTCTCTCTTCGATTTCAGGACGATCAGACCTCTTTTGTTAGAGTTTCCTCTATCAAACTTCTTCTTATCCTCCTTCGTCTTCATACTCCTCCTCCTTTTCTTCCGCTTCTTTTTCTTCTTCTTCTTCTTCTTCTTAAAAAAAAAAACAACAAAAAACAAAACAAAGGTAGGATTAGACCAAGGAAGTAAGAGTTACAATAGTGCTAAAAAAAAAAAAAAAAAAAAAAAAAAAAAAAAAAAAAAAAATACCTACCTAAAAGTATTTTCCGGTTGTGAATCATTCAAGAGATCATTTAGGAACAAGGTACAAAGGTTGTTGTTTGGGTCTTATTATCACAATCCTGTGACGTAACTGCTCCAATAACATCACAAACAAACCGACAACCAGACCTACCAACACAATATGGAGTCTGCCTTGTAAGCGCTAGTCCACAGGTTCAATTCCTGCCCAGGGCGGATTTTATCCTGAACGGATAATGTTTGTTTTCGGAACGGCTGGCTTTCTCCTATCCTGTCTTTCTTGATTTCGGGGCGATACGACCTTGGCAGTTACAGTTCTCTCTATCAAACCTCTTGGAAAAAAAATCCTACCTCTCCGGTCTTTACCAAGCTTTCTCATTGTTTTCTCGTGACTGGCATAGATAAAGATTATGTTATCAATTTACAATGGTTACACACGTCATTCATTCAATGTACATAATAGATTCGGGCCATGTCTGCAACAATTCGCTCCCATAGAGAGATGAGGGCCGTTCAGAGCAGGCCCGTTTCCAGGATTTTATTGAGGGGGCCAATATGTATTGTGTATTGAATTTTTCATTGGTTAAATTAATAAATGACCAGACCAATTTGGCTAAGTCCGTCAATGTTCTTGTTCGGTGAAGTAAATAAAAAAGGTCCAAAGAGTGGTGCATCGGGGGCTTGCTCCAAATTTTTCGAGTCCGGCCCCGACCCAAAGTAAAGGAGCAGAATGAAAGCCCGAAGGCGGGCTTTGGGCCCCCTCGACCACCCCCCTCAATACGGCCCAATTCACAGTCCACAATTGACAATAATACTCAATTAAATGGCTAGAGATCTTCCCCTCGTGTATGGCAGATAAAAAAAAAGATATAATACTCAATTAAATGGCTAGAAGAGATCTTCCCCTCGTGTATGGCAGATAAAAAAAAAAGATATTTTTTCTTTATTCTGCCATTACCAGTCGGCTAAAGGTGAAGCCGCTTTTACTACAACAAAATGTACTCGATAGGCCCCCCCCCCCGTGGATCGCCCTGTGTGGAATATGAGGGTTTCGTCATCATTTGTTTGCCTTTTGATGCAAACAAGATGCAATTACGCCGTAATGCTTCTTTCAAAACGTTTTAAACAGTTTATTATACGGTTAGCCGAGTGGTACGAGCTTGCTTGCCATGCAGAAGATCCCACCATCGACAAAATATAAAATTCACACGTCTTTTGACTGCAAATATTTTAACAGGTTACTTTCTGGTGTTCTCGTGTTGACCCAGCACAAATGTTTGCCACATTTTTACAATCAACTTTGGCACTTTTTGTAAGTCTGATTGCACTCCCTTGAATTTAAATGTAAGGTCTGTTTGACTCAAGAGATTAGGTCCTGACAGGCTATCAACTCCAAAGAAGTTCCGTGTATTTAAAGGCAGACTAGTTTGAATTCCGGAAACGCTAAGGTCAGTGTCTGTTCTCAAATCTCAAACTGCACCTTCAAATCCTTTTCCTCAACATATTCCTTATGTTACGAACTCATGTCACAGATCCTAGAAAGAAACCACAGCCAGATTCCTTCAGAATCGTATCAGTACAATCTCTTCTTGGCAAGTTTTCTTATCCTGCTCCCATCATCTTGATAGAATTCCGTGTATTTAAAGGCAGACTAGTTTGAATTCCGGAAACGCTAAGGTCAGTGTCTGTTCTCAAATCTCAAACTGCACCTTCAAATCTTTTTCCTCAACATATTCCTTATGTTACGGACTCATGTCACAGATCCTAGAAAGAAACCACAGCCAGATTCCTTCAGAATCGTATCAGTACAATCTCCTCTTGGCAAGTTGCAAGTTTTCTTATCCTGCTCCCATCATCTTGATAGTCTTGAGTCTCATGCTGGCAAAGTTACATTCATAGAAAACCTGCACTTGCAGGAGTTCTCTGACAAAACCTTGAGTTTTTTTATTCGTTTTATGTAATCGTTTTTCTTATTTCTTATCCGATGTACTTATACAGAAGTTTATTTTTTTTCCTGACAGACAGGGTAGGGGTTTGGGCCCCCTCAATACGGCCCAATTCACAGTCCACAATTGACAATAATACTCAATTAAATGGCTAGAGATCTTCCCCTCGTGTATGGCAGATAAAAAAAAAAATATATATATATCTTTTCTTTATTCTGCCATTACCAGTCGGCTAAAGGTGAAGCCGCTTTTATTACAACAAAATGTACTCGATAGACCCCCCCTGTGGATCGCCCTGTGTGGAATATGGGAGTTTCGTCATCATTTGTTTGTCTTTTGATGCAAACAAGATGCAATTACGCCGTAATGCTTCTTTCAAAACGTTTTAAATAGTTTATCATACGGTGAGCCCAGAGGTACGAGCTTGCTTGCCATGCAGAAGATCCCACCATCGACAAAAAATAAAATTCACACGTCTTTTGACTGCAAATATTTTAACAGGTTATTTTCTGGTGTTCTCGTGTTGACCCAGCACAAATGTTTGCCACATTTTTACAATCAACTTTGGCACTTTTTTTAAGTCTGATTGCACTCCCTTGAATTTAAATGTAAGGTCTGTTTGACTCAAGAGATTAGGTCCTGACAGGCTATAAACTCCAAAGAAGTTCCGTGTATTTAAAGGCAGACTAGTTTGAATTCCGGAAACGCTAAGGTCAGTGTCTGTTCTCAAATCTCAAACTGCACCTTCAAATCTTTTTCCTCAACATATTCCTTATGTTACGGACTCATGTCACAGATCCTAGAAAGAAACCACAGCCAGATTCCTTCAGAATCGTATCAGTACAATCTCCTCTTGGCAAGTTGCAAGTTTTCTTATCCTGCTCCCATCATCTTGATAGTCTTGAGTCTCATGCTGGCAAAGTTACATTCATAGAAAACCTGCACTTGCAGGAGTTCTCTGACAAAACCTTGAGTTTTTTTATTCGTTTTATGTAATCGTTTTTCTTATTTCTTATCCGATGTACTTATACAGAAGTTTATTTTTTTTCCTGACAGACAGGGTAAGGTGAAGTTTTTTTGTCCGTCCGTCAGTCTTTGATAAAGCTTTTCAAGTTTTTTTTTTTTTTTTTTTTCCAGATGTGAGGTTCGAAAGTTTTCCTAGCTAAGATAATCACATACATAGCTTGTGAGCTTCCTTGTTATTCAACTTGGTTGTAAAACATATAAGTACTACTGGGTTAAAAATAACATAGTTAAAGAGTATGTGAGCGAATTAAGGTCTGTGTTTAAGTACCTAATTGTCAGTGCGGTAGAGTACCGTAATTGCATGGAATGAATCGGTTCTTAAAGTTTTCCCATTTGATGAAGGAATAAGGAATTCATTTTGGTCCTTAACTTTTTCCCATTTGATGAAGGACTTGTTGTTGTAGCAGCTTTCGCTTTAGCCGAATGGTGATAGCAGAATAAAGAAAAGACAGCTTTTTATATCAGCCATACACCAGGGTGATGGTGGTCTATAGCCATGTTTATTTGGCTCGTCCTGAACCACCATCGTGAACAACATGAGGTTGTCCTTTTCAAGCAGAGAAAACCCTTTGAAGATGAAGAGAATTAATTTCGATTGTTGTAAAGTTTTCCCATTTGATGAAGGAATAAGGAATTCATTTTGGTCCTTAACTTTTTCCCATTTGATGAAGGACTTGTTGTTGTAGCAGATTTAGCTTTAGCCGAATTCCGATAGCAGAATAAAGAAAAGACAGCTTTTTATATCAGCCATACACCAGGGTGATGGTGATCTATAGCCATGTTTATTTGGCTCGTCCTGAACCGCTGTCAACCATTTTGAGAACAACGTGAGGTTGTTCTTTTAAAGCAGAGAAAACCCTTTGAAGATGAAGAGAATTAATTTCGATTGTTAACTTTTTCCAATTTGCTGAATTAATTGATTCATGGTTAGAGCGATACACTTGACTCTGACCTAAGGTGTATGGTTTCTGTTTTCTAGCTGATTCTGTAGATTGCGTGAGGAGCTTCTTAAAATTGCTTCATATTTCATCCTTCTACTCCTTGAATGCTAATTCCGAAGCATTGGTTAACGTGATTTGGATTGAAATTTTAGGCACTTCATATTTCATCCTTCTACTCCTTGAATGCTAATTCCGAAGCATTGGTTAACGTGATTTGGATTGAAATTTTAGGCAAAAAAAAAATCACTATAGTTTCACATTGAATTGGATGTTTGAGTACCGCTGATTCTTCAATTGAATAATTTCACAAGGTGCAATCATTTTAACAAACTCGTTAGGTTCTTTACTGCTTTTAATGGCTGATTTCCTATTCCTTGTGAATAAGTTAACTTGTTCCTCACTAATACACACACCTATATCTGACTCACTGACAATGCTGTGAAACGTGGTGATGATAAGATTAGTATATTTACAAGATTAAAAGTCAACACTGTGGCTAGAAAATTAGTAAACATTTGTAAAGACGTTTGAGGAACTGTAACAATGGAGGTCTTATCGTCCCGTATTGGAAGAGAGAAGGAGGACAGGATAGGAGAAAGCCAACCGTTCCGAGAACAAACCTTATCTGTTTGGGATATCTGTAACTCTATCACGTGGGAACTTTGCCACAACTTTATATTTATAGTCATGCGAAACTTGAAAATGTAAAGGTAAAGGAAAAAAAATCCATTCTTAACCAGTGGAGGTGATATGGCACATTCCGTAGTAGGATTCGTAGATTCGTATTAAGCTTGAAGTCATACTGAGTAGCCTGAGTTTAAATTTAGTCTAGATTCAAGAGACTTTTTTAGTTGTATTGACGTCTTTAGCTCTTGCTGCTCTCACCGATTGGCAATGGTAAAAGAAAAGAGAGAACGATCTTTTTTTTTTACCAGCCATACACTGGGGTGGTGGTCTCTAGTTATGTTGATTCGCCCTGGATTGTGGTTGTTATAGCGGTGTAGCTGCACCGAAAGGGGTTGATTGTCTCTAGCCAAGATTACTTGGCCCGTCCCGAATGCAGTCAACCATCATGAGGACCTGTACTATTCCTTCAAAGCATGATAAATCCTTTGTAAACTCCACCTAGTCAGGCTGGTTTAAAGTCGTCCTACGTTCAGACGTTTTTCTACTCCCGCGTTAACGTTTTCTAGTCAGACGATCCCACAGTCGGGACTTTTGAGTTCATTTTAGTTATAGAAGTTTTTCATACCGTATCGTCCGCGACTCATTATTGGATGCTAGTTTGATTTATTGCAAGACGCTATAGTTCTATAAAGTATTGCATGTTGAATTAAGTATCCAAGAGGATATAAGTCTTTTTTCCCCGGGATTTCCCTGCCCTGCTAACGAGCCAACCGTTCCGAGAACAAACCTTATCTGTTTGGGATACAGTTTGGGATTTTTTTTTTTTTTTTCAATCTTGATAAAGCTTGTTCTTGCTCAATTTTTATTTTTGCATTATTTATTTTTTGTTTCAGGTAAGTTGTGTTAGGTGATAGCTACATAATTATCTACCTGTGTATTTCTTGGATACACTAATCTTGTGAGTACATAGTTACATACTGAGTACATAAATGATTTATAAATCTCTCCACAAAGTCCCACAAACATATACCTATCTACATATTAATAGGTATGTAAATGTATAAATTATAAAATATAGTATAGGTAAAGACCCAACATCTTAACGTTAAAGGTATAGAATTTCCTAATAAAGCTTCTATAAGTTCTATGTATTTACATATTTAAACATAATAATACCTTCCACAAGCATCGCTTTACATAATAAAATACCGCATGGCTGACCTTGTGACATTCAAAAAAGCATGAGGAAAAGAAGTGATCCCAAACCTAATCCAAAGACACGGTTTTTTGTAGGTATCTGAGAATATTGAATTGCGACCTTGTATGAATGATCTAACGATCAAGAGAGATATCTACGTTTATAAAAATCAACTATGATTTTTAATATATTAAAGAGGTTTTGGTAGTGGGAGCTGGGGTCTTATCGGCCTAAGTGCGAAAAGAGAAGGACAGGATAGGAGAAAGTCAGCCGTTCTGAGGGCGAACTTCATCTGTTTAGGACTCAGAGCATACTCTTTGTAGTCAAAATAAGACTGTAGACCCGACCATTAGCCAATGAATCACTTGGACTCTTGTGGCTCCACTAACACAAATAAATGTTTTTTCTCCTCAATGTCTATTTCGTCACTGACACTAGACGTGTCTTGATCAAGCGGCCAAGAGTTGACTGGTTTAGTTAACCACTCTGGACCTGTTTTCCACAAGGGATGTTCTAAGAACTGACTAGGTGTCATTCCTCTTGAGGCACAATCACTTACGTTCTCTGTACCTGCCACATGATGGAAACATTCGCTCCCCACATTCTCCTGTATTTTAGCCACACGGTTGGCTATCAATGTGTGCTCATACGTTTATCTCAACCAATGCATAATGTTATTATTCGTTGGTACAGCGTTTTCTCAACACTATGAAATTCATCTTTCTCAGTAGGTATTCTTAGTAAGCCATTGGTCTTTCCTAAAGGTAGATGTCTTTCCTGGGTCCTTCTTTATTTAAATATGTATATTTATCTTACCATTTATTTTTATATTTAACTAAATAACTTTTCAATCTTTTTAACTTGTCTTATAAGTTTCTTTTCCATTTTTTCCACCTTTCCATTTAGTTATTCCAGTTTTCCTTCTTCTTCCTCGTGATGACGTTTATCTCGCAATGTGTGCTCATACGTTTATCTCAACCAATGCATAATGTTATTATTCGTTGGTACAGCGTTTTCTCAACACTATGAAATTCATCTTACTCAGTAGGTATACTTAGTAAGCCATTGGTCTTTCCTAAAAGTAGATGTCCTTCTTGGGATTCTTGGGTCTTGCTTTGTTTAAATATGTACCTATATTTACTTTACCATTTATTTTATTACTTAAGTAGGTAAATAACTTTTTAGTTTTAGTCTTTTTACTTATCTTATAGGTTTCCTTTCAATTTTTTTCCACCTCTCTATTTAGTTATATCAATTTTCCTTCTTTCTCTTCTTCTTCTTCTTCTTCTTCTTCTTCTTCTTCCTGATGTTTATCCCGTTAGTACAGGGTCCGTCATGGGAATCCTCGATCCTCGACCTTAGCAGTTCCAGTTGTCTCTATTCTCAAAAGTTCATAAGACACTTTGACTTGTGTGACCCTGTATACTATTCGCTTCAATGTTGTCATTTTCAATCTAATGCTCAGTTCGCGCTCGGTGTAATTTTTCACTTTTGCTTTCACGTTATATTTATCATGTCTGATGTATCTATGTCCGAGGGTATTACTGTGATATTATCTGCTTTATCATTAGAGTATGTTTGATTAGCTGATATTCCATTTGATTCTATAGGTTCTTTTCATTGATCCAATGTCTGTTATTATTCGATTCTAGAAGTTACTAATTATTTGACTCGAGGCTGAACGGCCATACAGGCTGTTTATCTGAATGGAGTTATAGCCATATTCTTCTTCTGGAAGGTTCTACTATTCACTATTTCCCCTGATTTCCCCTTCTGAAGCCCTTTGCCACTCTTTGAAAAAATAAAAGTAATACTTTCAGTTCCAAATCTCTGATCTTTGAACAAACACTGTAGACCCGCCCCTAATGTAGGACGTAGGTATCACTGCGGTCACCTTGCACGCGGGAGACCCGGTGGGTTCAATTCCCGGCAGGGTCAAAAAATTGTAGCCAAAATCTATTTTGCAAATGGAACCTGTTGAATACGAGTAAATTTTTTTTATTATGTTTTCAACTCTGAAAATCAAACCCGGGACCATGTGCATGGCGTTTCTATTTCAAATAATTATTATACTACTTAGTTACATACATACAGTTAGGTACTTAGATACATACATAGTCCGCTCCATTTACATTGAACTCTTGCCAATAGCACCGCCTTCAGTTAACCTCTTGCTCATTTAAGCCATGGAAATTCGTATTGTATCAGTGAACTGAAGATCAAGATTACAACCTACTGTGATCCCTATGGGGATCAGATGTACCATGCTTCAAATAGACCTGTGATCCTCATAGGGATCACATGTACAAGGCTTCAAATAGAAAATATGTGATCGTCATATGGATCACATGTACCAGATTAACACCATCGTTTTCGATCTTGGAATTTGCTACAATCCAGTCGTTTGATCAAACCTTGGTCAGTCCTGAAGGGACTTTCCAGTCCTCTACCTGTAGGTAAGGTCATGGGCATCCTATGGGGAAGTACAGTCCTGAAGGGACTTTCCAGTCCTCTACCTGTAGGTAAGGTCATGGTCATCCTATAGGGGTAAACGGACTTATCAGCCCTGTCCCAGCTCCCCACCCAGCGAGATAAACTAATGCATTCTGTGTAGTCATTTCAAAAAATTGATAGTATGACCCTGGGACGTTTTGATAATTTGGCAGGAAATGTGATAAAATAATATGTTACGATTTTTTGGAGTTCAAAGTTACCTATTTGATTTTTCAATGGTTTTAATGACGATATTTGTCAAAATTAAATGTAAGCAAGGGTGTGAAAATATACCACATGTTGTCAAAATCAACAAAGTATAATAATGAGTAAAGTTGACTTAATTGACTCAGCGAATCTACTTTTTACAAGTAATTGACGTGCAATTCGTAGGTAGATTTTGCAGTATTTTTTTACACTCAAGGAAGACTTAAAGTGTCGAAATTTCTGGGGTGAAAGGCGAGTTCGATTCCTGCACGGGGCGAACTTTAGCCTCAAGAGATGAGGTTATTAATATTCGTTCTCGGAACGGCTGGCTTTCTCCTATTCTGTCTTCCTTTTCTCTTCAATTTCGGGACAGCAAGTCCTCCGTTGTTACAGTGCCCTCTATCAAACCTCTTTCAAAAAGAAAAATCCTGCAATAAATCACCATAAAATTTTCTTCTGAACAAGAACATTCTCTCAACTTCTCTGTTATTTTTTACTCGATATTCCTCTTAACATGGTTCTTCATAACTTTCATATCTCCTATATTTTTTCTTTTTTATTCTTCTTTTTTATTTTACACCCTGCTATGTATATGTTGTGTTATTTGTCTATCTAAATATGTTTATGTTTCTAGAGCTTTGACCTAAAAGTGTGTCGAACGGGCGTCAGTCACCTTTTTGAGTTCCAAGCTTCATTCATGTCTGTATGGGTCGAATTCATTGAAATTGTTATCAACTTCTTTATACTCGTAAAGCACTCATTGTCAATTTATCTGGTAAAGGAGACGTATTTTGGCATCTCCACTAATTTAACGTAATTGGCATCTCCACCATTTTACGTAATCTTTTCGTCTCCACCAATTTAAGGAATTTTAATTGTGTGAAGCATAAATGCTTGTCACAAATGTCGTTCCCCGCTTAATATACTACGCTAAATTTCATGACATGACTTGGACTGGAACCACCAACCTCCAGATTCAAAGTCCACCGTGCTAACCACTGCACCACTGAGGTTGGTATCTCCACCAATTTATGTAATTTTGTCATCTCCACCAATTTAACCTAGATGACATATCCACCAATTCAACGTAAAAAAATATAGAACTAAAAAGGCTGATGAGATCTGCCCCCTACAGTCGACGAAATGAGGAATAAACTTCTGGAACTTCTGGAGTTAAATTAAAAGATGAAGAACAAGAGTGATTTGCAAGCTTACCACTCACTATACCATAGACCTGATCAGGTGTACCTGTCAGGTCTACCTGATACTTGATAGTGAGTGGCTGGCCTTAGATACACATTAATACCCATAACAGTCGTTAAAATAATATCTATCTACCTACCTATCTTTTCATTTATTTTTTTTATTGTTATTGTACGTACTGTGTTACCCACGTTGCCTGTAATGTGTAACAATTGTAACATGGTGCAGATTTTTTACTTTCTATTACCTTCATTGCCCATGTGGAGGCAACCTATTGTAAGAATGTAAGGAGAGAATATTTTGGAGTCGTTGATCAGTGCCCTAAATCACCAAAGTATGGAAAAGTATTTACAATTCCATATTTCGATATGATTCGTCCAAATTCAAAATTCTGCTTTTCCATTGGCTATTACACTTGTAAGATACTTTTCCATACTTTGGTTATTTAGGGCACAGCCCGTATTTTCAAAATCTGCAAACGGGTGGATAAATCCGATTTTTTTTTCCTAAATGAATTCCTAGAAAGGCGAAAAATTTAGTAGGTAAATTTATTGTAAAAGAAAAGAGGAAAACATACCTACCTCAAAAACCTACCTACCTCAACATACCATACCTACCTTATTTAAAAAACAAAGAGCAAAATACATCAAAATTAAAAATAGTCCATATTGTGTTAACCCTATACGTTAAGGACAAATTAAGAAACACCTTCACAAGTACAGAGATAACCCTTGGAGAGAGTTCAAAGGGATTAGTAATAATCAAGCCTTGAAAGTGCATCTAGAAATATTCCTAAGGGGTCTGAGCTCCTCGAGGCAAAAAATGGCTACTTCAAAAGACCGAATCATTTGTTGATAAATAACTAATTTGATAAATGGCAACTTGGAAATATAGTTTATCTTGACCCCGTCACTTTTCCTAATTCCCCCTGC